>NC_082382.1:10409293-10429293 GCF_031168955.1 Gadus macrocephalus | reverse complement strand
GGTGGCGGCCACCGCTCGCAGCAGCTGCAGCCCCTGCTGCAGGGGGCGGGACTGGTGCAGGGGCTCTACAACAGCGTGGGGGCCCACCAGGGCCTGGGCGGAGGGGCCACTAACGGGGCCGGGGGCACGGGCATGGAGATCAGCCTGGACCACTTTGACATCTCCTTCGGGAACCAGTTCTCTGACCTCATCAACGACTTCATCTCGGTGGACGGCAGCGGCGCCGCCATGTCGTCTGGGGGGGCCCTGTACGCCCACCAGCTGGTGGCGTCCCACGGCTCGGAGGGCCAGAACCACGCCGGCCCAGCCCAGCAGCAGCAGGGCCAGGAGGACGGAGGGGCCAGGGGCTCCGGATACAGCCCCTCGGAGCTCTGCCTCCAGTCCTGCTGCAGCCCCACGTCTGGGGGCGGGGGGGGCGGGCGGAGAGGGGGGTTCCCTCTCCTACATGCACGTGGCGGAGGTGGTGTCGGCGGCGGTGGCCCAGGGGGCTCTGGGGATGCTGCAGGCCACCGGTCGCCTCTTCATGGTCACCGACTACTCTCCTGAATGGTCCTACCCAGAGGTAAGCGCCCCATGCTGCTGCTACTGCTGCTTCTTAGCCTCATTCATGTGATGGGAGGACAAATGTTGTTTTGAACAACGTTTTTTTTTATACCACCAGGTGTGAGTGTGATTAGCCGTTAAAGGCCGTTTTGAAAATCGGCCTCTTCTGACATCACACGAAGGCGTGTCCACCTAGATGTACCTTGGATAGATCAGTCTACTAGCCTACTGTAAAAAAAATGTACATAGCGCCTTTCAGGATAGCTCGCTTCACAAGAGTGGGAGGTGAGGGTGTGTGTGTAGGCAGGTGAGTGAGAGTGCAAAAAGCGCAAGGCGCTGGGTGGGGTCGTGAGTCAGAGGCCATAGGCCTCAGAGGAACGGTGTGCTTTTGTGTACTTTTTGAAAGTCTCCACGGAAGGGGCACAGCGGATGTTGGGGGGGGAGCTGGTTCCACAGGGGGGGAGCGGACACGCAAAAGGCCCTATCCCCAAAGGTCTTGAGTCTCGCGCGGGGAATTGCCAGCTGGTCCTTGTCAGAGGACCTGAGGGACCGCAGGGGGGTGTCGGGGGGTCAGAGAGGTAGCGGGGTGCCAGAGCATGAAGGGACTTGTATGTGAGTAATATAATTTTGAATTGAATGCTGAACTTGACTGGTAACCAGTGGAGCTGCATCGGGGTGGGGGTGATGTGCTACCAGGGCTTAATGCCGGTTAAGACCCCGGCAGCTGGGTTCTGCACATATTGCAGTCTGTCCAGGGTTTGGAGGGGAGACCGGTGAGTATGGCGTTGCAGTAGTCCAGGCGGGTAGAAAGGAAGCAGTGGATCAGGGTTTCAGTAACCGAGTCTGAGAGTGAGGGTCGGAGTCGTGCGATGCTCTTCAGGTGGTTGAATGCAGATCTTGTGACATTCTTCATGTGGGACTGGAATGATAGGGTGGGGTCCAGGATGACACCCAGGTTGCGGACTACGGGTGACGGGGTGATGGAGCAGCCATCCACTACCAGGAGTAGATCATCAACCTTCCTGAGCAGTGACATGGGGGCCACCACCATGAGTTCAGTTTTATTGCTGTTCGGTTTGAGGAGGTTGGAGGTCATCCAGGTTTTTAGTTCTTGCAGACAGTTGATGAGTGGGCCAGGCGGGAGCTGAGTGGAGGGTTTGGTGCTGATGTATAGTTGAGTGTCATCAGCATAACAGTGGAAACTGTAGCAAACGTTGCTCAGCTATCCGTCATACATCTAGGGGGACACGCCCACTTGTGATGTCAGAAGAGGCGATTTTGAAAACGGCTTGTAACGGCTAATCACACTCACACCTGGTGGTATAATATGTCACCATTAAATGACACATTGTAAGAAATAGAAAGAAAAATATATATTGTATGGCGCCCACAGTGTTAAACTAACTAACTAAACTAACTAACTAATTAGGTTATAGGTTTAAAAAACAAATCCTAATATAAAAAACAAGGAAGGTGAATTATGTAGAGAAACATTGTAAATGAATTATAAACGGTGAAAATGTTACTAAATATATATATAAAATCTGAGTTTATGCTACAATACTGATGCACTTTAACCAAGCATAAATGTTGAGCTACATTACATTACGTCCTCTTTTTACTGGGTGTAATACTCAGAGTTTAACTCTAGAGGGCAGAGCAGAATATAAAACCCAATGAAGAATAATTGTCGACAGCTGCGGCACTGATTCTCCACATGGTGGCGCGAAAGATCATGGAAAGCTTTTGTTTTATTACATTTAATCTGGCTTTGTGTAGTCTTTACCTTCGCCAACTAGGTGGCGGCAAACACCAACTTTCAAACCCCTTCTTGTGCCGCTGAGTAACAGTTTGGTGTGCTTCGCAGGGAGGGGTGAAGGTGCTGATTACTGGCCCTTGGCAAGAAGCTAGCTCAAACTACAGCTGCCTGTTTGACCAGATCTCAGTCCCTGCGTCCCTCATACAACCTGGGGTACTTCGCTGCTACTGCCCAGGTAAGAAGAGAGGCTGGTCAAGGTCTACAAGATGAACATGTGAAGTGCTTTTTTCCTCTTAATATTTTTTCAGTGTATCATATCATTTAGCGCTATATCTATTAAGAGTCCGTTTTTCTGTGAGACAGAAATATTTGTCTTACATTCTCTGCTGTCATGGATGAACTAAACAAACAAATTAAAAATATTACTGGTGGAATCAATTATTATAAAACAATTATTGCATTTGCGGTTGAATAATTGATACTGAAAAACTAGCATGTAAGTTAGTAAAGGTACTTCCTGGACATGCGTCTGGAATGCTATCCTGATTGTATTACATAATTTATTGTGTATTCGCAGTGTGTTGGCATTTATATTGTATTTTTATCTGCACATTTATAGATGATGTCCGTTTTGTGTGCTTCTTACAAACAAAAAGAAGGAACTAGTCTTGTTAAGTTATAATGAAATAAGTTAGGTATATATGTCAAATATTTATTATTTTTGTTTAAAAGTATTTGATAAAAGGAAAATGTACCTCTCATTAGAAGTGATGTTAACATTTTAGCCCTAAGTGAAAAGAGTGTCGTACGGTGTAGGCCTGTTCCTCTAATAGACATTCTCAGAAGCCTCGTCTTAGCCCTTCTCCGTGCGTGCGAAGCGTGCCAAAGTCAATCAAGCGATTAATGAATTAAAGATAGCGCCCGTGTACCGCTCAGCCGAGTGTGACTGACCGGATCTCCGATGTCCTCTCCCTCCCGCCTCAGCTCACGACACGGGCCTGGTGACGCTGCAGGTGGCACTCACCAACCAGATCCTGTCCAACTCGGTGGTGTTTGAGTACAAGGCCCGTGCCCTGCCCTCGCTGCCCTCCTCCCAGCACGACTGGCTCTCTCTTGATGGTAGGTCTGCTCTGCGCTCTTAACGTCCGTCCCCTTG
This sequence comes from Gadus macrocephalus, assembly GCF_031168955.1. Lineage (NCBI taxonomy): Eukaryota > Metazoa > Chordata > Actinopteri > Gadiformes > Gadidae > Gadus > Gadus macrocephalus. Next base: position 10,425,835 of record NC_082382.1, on the reverse strand, counting down.
TTCTGTTGGGCTCCCTGTCCACCAGTTTGTGTCTAGTCCTCTGAACGTCTGTTCCCTGCTTATTATGTGATTGGGCACGCTGTGTGGGCCTCCGTTGCCCCATCGGTCGGCTCTCCTCCGTGTGCCCGCTGGTCCTCCCCCCTGACCCTGACTGACTGTCTCCCGGTGCCCTCTGCATGTCCCCATGGCTGCCTTGTGTAATGACCGTCCATACCTGCTCTATGCTCTCCTCCACTGTCCCGCCTGTGTTGTGTTTAGATCTTCACAGTGACACTAATCAACAATAGGGATGAGATTAGATATTGAGTCAATTAACAAATTATTTGATTTGCTATTGCGAATAATAAGAAGAAAGGCTGTATGCTGCAGATGATGTATTATATATTTTTGTCTCATTTCACATTGCCCAGTTTGGACACTAGAGGGCGCTGCACTTGTATTCATAGCTACCATGCCTAGTTACTCAGGAAAAATAAGGGTTTAAAAATAAATATGTGGGTTTTACTCGACAAGACATACATGACATTGCATGTGGGTTCAGGCTAAACACTGCTGGATTCAGGCTGAAATAAGGTTTTATTTTGACATTTCATTGAATAGTTTCAGCCACAGATTGATTGTGGTTTAAATTGTACACTAAATCGAATAATCCTGTCATGGACACTTTGGGTTTGTGAATTGTTGATGCCACAATGTTGTTTTGTTGTGTTTGTAAGTCGTAGTTTTTGAATCAGAGACTATAAGAGTTGACAGCATATTATTTGAGCACATTTACCTCAAAACTATTTTTCTAAGAACGATAATCCCAGAGAATTGGGCATATGGAGCTATCATTTGCTGTCTATGGTATTGTGTAGTGGGCCCTTGGAGCTGGAAAATGTAAAGCTAGGCATAGCCATGTGATATCATGAAATGATAGTAAAATAAAACATTCTTAATCAAAGAATTGATAATAACAGATCAGCAATGCTCAACAGCTTTAAAGAATATTGATTTTGAATATTATGACTAGACTCATAACCAAGGTTGTTGTACTTGGTTGTCGGTTGTCGTACAAACCCAAGTATTTGTATTTATTTGTATTTATTTATTTATTTAAAGGACAGTGCACATTGATTAACATTTCTGTAAATGCGCCAGTGTTAGCCAGCAGGCTAATTTTCAACTGTAGTCCTTTGGCAAGATGTTATACTAGGCACATGGTGGCTGAAAATAAAATAACATATTAAATCACACAGCAATTGATATACAATAATAAAACATAATGCCATAGGACTGGCTCCATTAAAACATTAAAACATAAGACATATAACCATACAGCCATACAACCCTTAGGGGATCTATATAGAGGAAGACAAACATTAACGTATTATGAGAGGTGCTCACATTTTTGTATGGTCAAAAGCCAGCCCTTAAGATGGTGTGTGAATGTATGGTGTGAGGTGGAGTTTCTAATGTCCACTGGCAATTGGTTCCATAGTTTAGATGCTCTCACAGAAAAGCATAGTTGGCCAAATGAACTGGACCTAAGAGGGACTACACAGTCCCCTCTTAAGGCAGACCTTGTGGTTCTGCTGCTGGATGTCTTCTGCTGTATAAAAGTGCAGAGTGGTGGAGGAGCCTTCCCATTAAGGATCTTAAAGATTAGGCATGCATCACTGTGTTTTAAAATATTTTCCCAACTGAGTAAGTTATATTTGTTAAGAATCTTACAGTGGTGGTAATTCACCACTGTAAGATAAAGTCATTCCAAAGGTTCGGTACGTTTGCTATAACACTCTTTAAGTGGTGTGCTGTTGTGTTGTGCTCTTATGTAATGGCGTATAGTTGTGTTCTGTAGTTCTGTGCTCTTGCATAGTTTTCTGCTGTGTCGTTGTATAGTTTCATGCTCTTGTGTAATGTAGTAATGCAGTAGCGTGGTGTACTTACTTTGTGTTACACTCTTGTGTTGTGTTGTGTGGTGGTTGTAATCTCGTACAATACAATGTAGTGTACTCGTGTTGTTGTCTCGTGTAGTGTAGTGCAGCGTTGTAGAGGGCAGTGGGTTCTTCCGTACTATAGTTTTTATATATACGCGCATTTATATATATATATATATATATATATATATATATATATATATATATATATATATATATATATAAAAGTGCGTCCCCCCCATAAGCCTGGTGTTTGTAGTGTGTGCGCATCGTGCAGCGTGGCAGGCCCTTGGTGCAGTACGGAAGCGGTGGCAGGATAAAGTAGGGCATGGCGAGGCTGGGGCTGGCGGGGCCGCTGCATTGCAGACAGCCCATGCGAGAGTGGGAGTGAGAAGTGAGTGGGAAGCGGATCCCTCCGCCATTCATGGACCTACTGCCTCACTGGCCCATTCACAGAACCAGTTTGGGAGGAGCTGCCGGTGCCGTACTCCACGCAGCCCACCCTGTTACCTAGCCTCACGTTAACCCCTTCCCTGCCGCCGCCACCGCGCCGCCCCGCACGCTGCTGCAAGCCCGGCCCGGGCTCCGGATCCTGGGTGGGGGTCCTGGGTTTGCCGGAGCCTGGGCTCTTATGGTTTTTGTGGAGGTTTTTACGTTTTTTTAGGGGAGGGGGGAGGGTGGAGTTTGAGGTTTAATATGTTTGAGTTATGACCCAGCTTCATCATGTCTCCATCTGTTGTTGAACTGCATTCATAGATTGATTTGTGATGGGATTTGAGCAGAGCAGGAATCCCTTCTCGTTTTGAATCATTGCAAGGACACTCAAATACTTTTGTGCTTCTATGTTTGTTTGCTTGTGGGTGTTTGGCATAATGATTGACAGAAATTGTCTTTTTATAATACTATGGTTATTATTATCCTCAAATACTAATAAAAGTGGAAAAAAGGGTTAGGGTTGTGCTTACCTAAAGCACACGAGCACAATATAAACCCATTTTTAAAAACGATTTATATTTCTGTTGCCGCAAGAGATGGTGCTTTGTAATCAAGCATAAAGGTTATGGCAATGTTCCCAACCTGCAACCGCTAGGCTCTCACGGCTTTCAGCACCAGAGGACAGTGGACAGCGACAGCAACAGAGAACTCGGCTAAATGTGGAAAAGAACACGTGCTGCCCATGTATGCGGTCCGGGAGGATCTGTTGCTTTGCCATGTTTGGTTATGAGTGGAATTACTGCTAATATACAATCATGAGGAGGAGGGGGTTATTGTCTGATGGTTACTGAAATCCTTAATCAGTAAATAGCTGTTCAACAGAACTATGACATCAAGTGCTCATTAATTGACCCTTTTTAATGGCGTGGCGTGCCCCATTAAGACACGAGGTCTCATATGCAGCAGTCTTCTGCATCTTGTGAGTTCCCTTTCCCATCTGAAGATCACTGTGCTATGATGTGCTAATAGCACAGCTGCCTGCCTGCCTTGATTTGTCATAATGCAGAGTGGGGGAAGGGCCGCTTTTCTCTGCAGCACTGCAGGTACGGAGCCATGGGCAGGACAGAACAGACAGAGGTAAAGCTATTGGAACTGCAGCTCTTTAGCCGGCGATCGCTCGCCGTGCTCGGGTCGCATGTTCCCCGGCGCGTCGGGGGGAAGTTGGTTTTGACCGCGGTTCCACGCATTACCACGTAATGCCCACGCTGATTGTTATGTAGTAAACATGAAAGCCACCCCATAAGCCAAAAAAACAACACACTGGCGTGACTAACGGGAGACCGTGCAAACAATGCAGGAGAGGAGGGGGCGTGTTTTGTAAACACAGTAAACTAGCGTAAATATGGTGCGGGTTGCGAGCGGTTCTCGTCGAAAGTCTGCTCCACTCACCGGCCAGCACAGCGAGTCAAACACGCATTTAGGCGACGGGTGTTTTTCCACCAGGCGACAGCTGAACCCTTTTTTTTTTTTCTCAAACAAAGCAGCGCAGACCCCAACAGCTCGGCGTCTTGAAAATAGAAGGACAGATAGTGAATAATAACGACGAGAACGACGCGGGCTTTTAAAGCACGACGATCGGCGTGCTGGAAACTAGGGCGTCTGTTTACCTGCGGCGCATGCGCACGGCGCGTACTCGCAGCGATATGTTTGATTTTACTGCAGGCTAGGAGAGGAGGACTGAGTGTTATAGGAGGGGAGGGGGGTTAAGAGAGGAATGAGGGGAGGGGAGGGAGCTATTATAGGAAGAGTAGTAAGCGGTCTTTATCTCTCTCCCCTCACGTAGCTCTTTCACTTTGTTCTATTGTTGATGAGTGCTGCTCTGTTGAGATTTTTCCACCAAGGATTTTTGCTTCTTCTGATTCTTCCCCTCAAATCACTCAGTAGTAGCGAGCCAGGGGGGCATGTAGACAACTGCATTTGTGTGAAATGCAGAATGGTTGGACTTTTTGGTCAGGATGCGAGTGAATGACACCTGCTTTTCCTAAAGACAAGGGACAGTTTGCTTTGAGGGGACTCTACCCATGGAGAATGACATAGAAGGTCGGATGTGTTCAGTTCACTCTATGGCTGTTGTGTTGTGTTGTGTTGTGTGTTCCTCTGTGCGTTGTTTATCAGAGAAGTTAAGTAGCACGTCCCTTGAATACTTCAGTGCTGCTGAAACAAATTCATGGCAAACTAGACGTAAGGTGCAGCTACAACTGTTTGTTTTTGTCCACACGTTTGCTGAACATGCTGGGGGTGTTTTTTCCTCCCAAGTGTTTCCAACGACACTGCCCCATTGCAGAGGACTTTAGAGTTTATGTTGTTTAGCCTACTCGAAGACTAGTCTTTAAGATATCGACGACATAAGATATACGATTGTTTTGTTTCAAAGAGTTGTTTAAAATGTGTGGAATATCTTTTTTTCTTCTATTTTAGTCCAAACGTTCAGTTCGCATCAAAGTCTACTTAAGGTTACCCTTTAAAAGCGCTTGGTCGATCCTTTGCTATAACATACCAGGCTGCTTTAGCATCGACCTCACGATATGTGGACGGTCTTACCAAAGCTGTGGTCATCGTGGAGCCTAGCATGTTGCCTGTGTAACGCAGGGACCGAGCGTGGTATTGTCGAAGTTGTCCGCGGTGTGCAGGCGGCTGCATGTGGTTCACGTGTTGTTCAGAGTAGTCGCTCTCTAGCGCAGTGAGCATTGTCGCATCGCGGTGTTTGGTCACACTATCAGGGTCAGGGTCTCGTGGGCTCGGGGATGTTGTGCGCTTTGCTGTTGCGTGTTTTTTTTAACTCACCATGTACGACATCGATTCCGTGATTATTAATACGCATATCATTCGTTTGATTATCGGATTAAAGACTTCGTTATTACCCCTGTGTAACCCCCCCCCCACCCCCCTTCCAAAACAACTGCTTCCCAAGACTCTCAGTCCAGTACTGCACTTATAAACATTGAGCAATAGTGCGCAGTATACTGCACTGGGGTATTCCAAATGTTATTGGTTTGTAGTGTTCTGAGAGAAATTATTCGTGTTTCGTTAGTTAATCTCTTTCCAAAGTAAAAAAAAAAAAACGATAGTGTAGTGGAGTAGTGTGTTTATAACAATTTTGATCTACCTGTTGATGCGCTGCGTTATTGTTTTAGCCTCGTAGGTTAGTATTGCGTGTGTGTGTGTGTGTGTGTGTGTGTGTGTGTGTGTGTGTGTGTGTGTGTGTGCGTGTGTGTGTGTGTGTGTGTGTGTGTGTGTGTGTGTGTGTGGCTACATATATATTTTGTTATTCCATACAAATATTTAATTCAATTATTAAGATGTTATTCGCTGTGTTTATTTCCCTTAGAAATATGGATGATTATTTGTTGAAAAGCAGAGGACTTAGTCACGTTATCAAACATTGTGTTGAAAAAATATGTTTCAATGTACTTTCACACTATTTATATTCAACATATATTGTATATATATATATATACACCTAATATCCTTCAACTTCATGTGGTTACAGTCACTTTAGTGCTCTGTCTTGATGCATGTTGTCATGATTGTTGATGTTCAGTTTACATTCATAGTGGCAGAGTTGCATCATGTCCCCACATGCTGCTCTTTGCTAAAGCCATCCATCTCTACACAAGTGTAATACAAGTGTGTCAACAAGCCACTCTCATCTAAAGGCCCATATGGTGCATTGTACAGCTTAATCAATTCCACATTAATTCTCTGTCACAGCTCCTTGCCCACTGGTCCTCCAATGATAACTCACTGTGTCTATTATCACAATAAAAAACAACTCCACCATTTGAGATCAGCAGTAATTACTGGCCAATTTGAAAAATTATATCACATCAAATACCATGCTGCATACTTAGACAATGTAAGTTGATGATTTTATCTGAAAAATGGCTTAGGACTGCTTATGTATTGGAGCCTGGGTGGTCCCAGTGCTGTTTCCAGTTGATTTCACCCTACCCTGCCAACATAGCCAGAAGCTGTGTTGGATGATAGTATTCATCAAGTGACTTAAGAAATTATTCTGGATGCCATATTGGAGATATTGCTCTGCCTTCAGGACCCAGGATAAGAGCAAGGCTGGGAATGTGTAGGGCTTAGGAGTGTTGTCTTCATATTAAAGGCAGACACCACGTCCCTGGGGCATCGTGGACGTGCTGTGTCAGGTTGATTCATCCTGCAAATTATTTCTCCTTCCCTTGTTGGTGTACACTGCTGCCTGCAGCGGATGAATCAAAAGCAATACGTTATCTATGCAAATAGGACGCTAATGCTATGCACCTTATGTTGTGTTTCGGTATGATTTCGCCGTCAAACTGACCCACTTTTGGAGTCGACACACAGACGCAGTGGGAGGCATGTGTCTTTCTGTGTAACACTGGACATCAGTAAAGCTCTTTGCTGTTTTTCTTGGCACTTGCCCCTCTGTGTGACACAAGTTTTAAGTATCTGTGCGAACGGAGTTAAGTCTATAGTGGTATTGAGCTGAACAGCTGGAAGCATGCCATGTTGTATAAGGAGTCCCATACGGTGGTTGATTACCTGATGCCCTTCTAATAATCATTTACTATTTGTGGGTTTAGCGATCGACAATGACAACGTAAAGTAACAATATCATTCTACGCTGTGGGAACACAGAATAGAAGTAGTCCTCTACTACGGTTCTATACTATAACACATAGTATTGTTTCACACATTATTTGACTCACTTGTTGCTCACTGAATGTGTGGGCCAGGCGAAGCAGACGAGTGAGGCGTGCGTCAGCTATGCTTAATTGGTTTTGATTTTATTAGAGATCACCTTGAAATAAAAATGTTTACACCAGTACTGAGAGGTTTTCCTGCTGATTAATGAATCTTTGCCGGGAGATTTTGCAATCAGTGTAATTATCTCAGGTAGCTACTTATGTCTAATATTGTTCTTTCGATATAAAGTAATTCATTCATTTTACAAATTAGGGGAAGCAGGACGATTTTTATTTTCTTGGTCACTTGGTCGCTTTGCCACGTCCTTTTGATGACCAGGCTGCTTTGCAAAGTTTCAGTTCAGCAAAATTCTAAGAGCTCTTCTACTTTAAGAATTTATCTTCTCTTCGATAACGTTATACATCCAGTTAACTGTCAGGAGGGAGAAAAGACCAAGCTCATTACGATATGTCTAACTGAAGAGCAGTCTTTGATCACAGACAGCCCCAGGACCCCAGCCGTACAGGCTGCTGCCAGGCAGCTTGGCTCCTACCCCTCAACGCTCAGGTCTACCAGCGCCTGTCACTCAACTCACACTGAGAGCCAGAGGGAAGCCGCCCCACAGCTTTTTACACTGGCCTACATGTGAGCAGTTGATTGGCTGCCTGGCGATAATGAGGTCCGGTGGTGAGGTTGATTGGCGTGGACACAAGCACAGGTTGAGAAGCAGGGATTAAAGGTGTCCGCCCACAGGCTGCCAGAAGTTCACCGGTGGCGCATGAATAAGCCATGAGCCATTTCATTACGGAGAGACCGGATAAGCCTTTTAACTGAGAACATACAAACCAGCAGGGGGCCTATGACCTATCGCTTGAGGACGAGAGAACAAGGCCCCACCCCCAAGCTTAAACAATGTCCCCTGATATTTATGGTTTTCCCAATGTTCTTCACAGCTTTTTTATTGGTGCATGTATCAGGCTGTCCTGGTTGACAGCATGAGGAGATACTTGAGCGACTCTTGAGTAAGAAAAAAAAGCAGGTGGAAACAAACGACACAGTGAGGTGGAAAGAAAGACACCTGAGGTAAATACATACCTGTAGCTAATTAGCCCCACGATGCACGTGTCTGACGCGGGATCCGTAAATGCACTGTGGAAACAGAAAGCTAACAAACTCTAAATAGGTGGTCTCTTACCTGCCTGAAGGTGCTTTGTCTTCATAAATGTCTCGTGACTCATCCAAAGATGATGAAGTGTGTGCATGACATGTATACGTGTTTACACGTGTGTGTTTGTGTGTGTGTGTGTGTGTGTGTGTATGTGTGTCTGGCGCGTGGTTTATCAAGTCTTTACGAGCGCTCCTCAGAGTCAGTGGAAGCTGTCTAATGAGGGGGGCCGTGTGTCCGGGGCGGGTGACTGTGAAGGATGAACAGGACACGAGCACTCACTCCCTGTCGTCTGCAGGACAAACGATCCGTCCTCAAGCCGGCAGTCACTCTCTCAGACGCTCCACCTATTGTCATCTCTTGTTCCCAACCCCCACCCCGTTCCTCTTCTGCACTGTCTTGTCCTGTTCCTCCCCCTCTCATCCCCGCCTCAGTCCTTCCTGGCTAGGCCTCCCTGTTTACAGGAGAAGGAGAGAGCCGGTCTGATATATTTGGTACTCCCTCTCTCTCCCCCCCTGGGCCGTAAGCACCACTGTTGTTTTATTGGCAGTGGGAAATAAACGGCCTTCGGCCCTCAATCCGTCCCCTCTGTTTTCAATCAGAGCCAACGCTATCGAGCGGCGAGGCGGGCATCAGATCGCGGCGATTGGGGTGAAGGAGGAGTCTCCAGAATGTCAGTTATATAGCCCCGCTCCCCAGGCGACCCCCGCTCAAAGAGCACACCAGATGGCACCGAAAGCCCTGCGAGGAGCTGCCATTCTGGATCACAGAGGAGACAGCCCCGGGGGGGGGGGGCGGGGGGGCTCTGGGTGTGTAGACCTAACACGCCTCACATGCACCAGCCTCCCTGACAGATGGGCCCATACCTGAGGAGAAGCAACAGTGTGGCTTCATGAGGGTTTTATAAACCGGATTAGTCCCTGTTTTATTCATTTGGATCTGGCCAGTATAGCTCTGCAGAGATAAAAAAAAATACTCTGAGGTTGACCTCATCACTCTTCAGACAACTTTTGACTCAGTTTTGTTACTTGTCTGGATCGTCGATCTTGCATGTCCCTGGATGACTGCAGATGCTCAAGCCTGTCTTTCATGAAGCCAATGGCTCAATACAAGAAATGTATTATAAATCCGAGCTCAACAAATCTCAGAATCTCCCTTTTCCACACTAGTTATGCATACAGTTTCTTGATGTCTTCAAGCAATTGTCACATACCTTTTGTTAGTTGTAGCAGCATCCTCTGTGTCATTTGTCAACTGCTCTGCAATCTGTCAGTCTGTCATTCTCATTACCAGACTGAAATGAGTCAATGGGAGACTCCGGAAACGTGCAGTACAGCACTTTTTGCACGACGTGTAAATTGCAATGCACTCTTTACTTTGCTGAGTCCTCCATCCGGTAAATTACCCTAACTTGATAAGTAAATGGGATGTCTCCCCCAATTTCAGATTTTAATAGCGGATGCACTTTCACAACAGGCAGACCGCATTTCCAAAACAGAAATGTGAGCCTCCGTCACGCGAAGAGGATGTTTTAAATAAAGTGAAAAGATAAACTTATACCCGGGCCCCGGTCAAGTCCGCAGTAATGGTATCATGATCAACTGTTGCTGTCAGTGCACACTGGCAGGCAGCCATGATCTGCTGGAGAGCGTGACCCGTGATGAGGCAGAAACAGGCCCTGTGTCCGTGGCCGACACCTGCTCATTACCAGCGGGTCCACGGCCATGGATCAGGTCCTTTCCACTAATCTGGTCATGCGATCTCATCAGCCTTTCTGTTAGCCACTGCCTGTCCTAGATGTGTGATTGGCCACATAGTCGACTGTGCACGTTTGCAAACACACACACACACACACACACACACACACACACACACACACACACACACACACACACACACACACACACACACACACACACACACACACACACACACACACACACACACATACACACACATATGCACACTCACACACACACCTAACCACACACCCAGACACACACCTGACACATACAAACACACACATATGCACATACAGACGCTCTCTCACACACGCACTCACATACACACACTGTCACAACGGAGTGAAGAGGGAAAGGGGGGGATAGAGGGAGGGCTGTCGGCACGTCACATTGTTATTGTACTTCTGTTTGGCTGCTTGCTTCCCCCCACCTCCCCCCCGTCCCCAGTCCAACCTCCTGCCCACCCCCAGGCATCCTCCCCCCTCCCCCTCCCTCTGCAGTAGACGTGCATCGCATTGGAAGCAGCCGGCAGCAGGTGGCGATGACATCATCTGCACTGCAGCACACTGCAGCAGCGGGTCTGAACAAAGACATGTCGGCCTGCTGCTAAATACCATCTCGTTCCTCGTCGCTATTTGGCTCTCTAGGTCTCTCTCTTGCTAGGTCTCTCTCTCTCTCTCTCTCTCTCTCTCTCTCTCTCTCTCTCTCTCTCTCTCTCTCTCTAGTGTTCCCTCTCTCCCTCTGTCTCTCTTGCTTTCTCTCTCTATCTAGCTCTCCCTCTGTCTCTCTTGCTTTCTCATTCTATCTAGCTCTCCCTTTCTCCCTATATCTGTCTTGCTATCTCTCTCTAGCTCTTTTCCTCTCCCTCTCTCTCTCTCTCTCTCTCTCTCTCTCTCTCTCTCTCTCTCTCTCTCTCTCTCTCTCTCTCTCTCTCTCTCTCTCTCTCCCTCTCTCTCTTTCCCTCTGTCTAGCTCTTTCTCTCGATCTCTCTCTAGCTCTCTCTCTCTCTCTCTCCCTTTCTCTCTCTCCCACTCCTCCTCAAAAACATGCGCATTTTCTCTCCCCCACCGATCACGAGCAGCCGCTTTAGCCAACACAGGAGTGCAGGGGCCATGACCTCCCCCCTTCCCCCAGCTAACATACCCTTCACCTCGTCAGCCACTATGGTGACCGGGGTGGAGGTTACTGCAGCCATACTGCAGGGATCTTTCACTCGGCCATAAAAGCAAAGACAGAGATCCCCCCCAAAGTCCCCTTGAACCCTGGGGAAGAGGAGTCCATGAAGGGCACCCCACCTTCACGTGTGTCCTCGTTACCATTCGCTGTCACTCTAACTCTCCTTGACTTGCCATGTCAGAGGGTATGTTCTGCTGGCCAACAATGGCAGCTCCTTGACCTCCTTCCTATAGAGGAGCCTGGGCAGGAACTAAGCTCCCTACAGAGGCTAACCCTGCCTAACCTAGGGTAATTAGGTCCCCGCCTACCGTATCAGCACCGGGGGGGGGGGGGAGGTGTCAGAAGTTGCCAAGTGCTCATACGGCGCAGCAAAAAGATTTATGGACTCCATATTGTTTGCCTTTCTCTACCCAGTTTGTGCCGGTGCTTAGAGTCCCTCTCCTCCCATTCATCAATAAGCCAATAGCACGCTGGCAGACCATACACACACACACACACACACACACACACACACACACACACACACACACACACACACACACACACAGGCATGTTGCTGTCGCCTAGTTACCGCTCGGCAGCAGGTTGCCACAGAAACGGCCCCACGTTGGCTAAATGGGGAATGCTAATGCGGTCTTCTGCACTCCCTGCTGCAGTGGGCTCTCTGTGCCCAGCCCATGTCTGTGCACGGTGTACAGTACAGTGTACTGTGTGCGTGTATGTGTCCAATATATGCTTGAATATGTGGGTATCACTGACCTCAACACGTTTGTGTCTATGCATTTGTGCCTGTGTGCGTGCTTAAGTGTACGTGTAAGCACGTGTTTATGTGTCTTCACCCGCCTGCGTCTGTGTGTATTCATATTAAATTGAATAAGTGTGTATTACTGACCTCAACACATTTGTGTGTGTGTGTGTGTGTGTGTGTGTGTGTGTGTGTGTGTGTGTGTGTGTGTGTGTGTGTGTGTGTGTGTGTGTGTGTGTGTGTGTGTGTGTGTGTTTGACGACATGTTCCCGTGCGATTGTCTTGCGCTAATATGCACGTCTTGGATGTGTGGTCTGGTGGTCTGCCCGGCCCACCAGCATTAGATCCGTCTACAGGGTGAGGGCAGAAGGTCAGACTGCAGTGTTTCAAGCGGATCAAATCAGTTTTGAGTGCCCTCAAGTGCCTCATGCCACGTATTTAGCTCCATATTCCCACAATGTGTGCTTTGTGTATAATAATGTCAGCAAATTCTTAGTCCCAAAAGTTCATGGCGGAATTCTGATCCATGACACAAGCCAAGTGCAGAGCATTGATAACACTCTGGCATCCAGCATTGCAACACCTCCAGGACCTCCTCAGAGGAGGAGGAGCAGGAGGAGCAGGAGGGCTGCTACTGTCAAGGACTTTGGAAAGACGGATTGATTTTGTACAGTCGGCCTCTCGACCCACTTATCATATACATTGCGTGGACGTTGGAAGGAAGGAAGTGATGGGTGGGTGGGCAGGTGGGACGTCAGGGCCTGGCCATAATGGGCTATACTTCATCAGCAGGAGAGGGGCATTCATCTCCAAGGTTCCTCTAGAGGTTTTCTGAAGGCCCGTTTGAAAGGGGTGGATACCCCTCTCCTCGCCTTCCTTCCAGCGGCCGATCGCGCCGGGCTGTGTTAGTGTGCTGCGGCGGGGGTGATGGAGTGGTGGAGCAGAGATGGAGGCTGAAGCTCTGCACTGGGAGCCATTAGTGGATGATTGATGGACTCGAAAGGTTATTTTAGCAAAGCCGATTGTTTTGATGGAGTTAATGATTGATGTTATTGTTATCACTGGCGTTCTCGGGAGATTAATAATGATTATTTCAAAGACGTTCTTTTTTCTTGTGCCTTCCAGCGGAAAGTGGAAAATTAACTTCACATCATCAGAGAGATCCATGGGGGAATTTGTGGTGCATGCTCTGAAATTGTGTTTCACACATCTCCCCGTTTTAAGGCCGGCTTTGTCTGCGACGGCAAACTTTGACGGCGTTTTCACCACATGTGGTGTGGCTGACAGCACTCGATATCAGGTCGTTTATCTTGTCAGGATGTGGTATTATTTGTGCTGGTTTCAGCAAAGCTCAGTGTGTGGTTGATTCTCTCCGGATGCCTCCTGGATGCTGATGTGTATTTTTATTTTTATTCACCGCCAGACAACCAGTTCAGAATGTCCATCCTGGAGCGCTTGGAGCAGATGGAGAGGAGGATGGCCGAGATGGCCAGCCAGCAGCAGGGCAGCGGGGCCGGCGGGGCAGGGCCCGGGACAGGCGGGGCAGGAAGTGGTGTCGGCGGAGGCGGGGGCAGTGGAGGCGGAGGCAACAGCAGCCAGTCACAGCAGGTAACCATGACAAAATGTAAATAAACCCCCCTTCAAATGGGCCTTCAGAAAACCTCTGGAGGAACCTTGGAGGTCAATGCCCCTCTCCTGCTGACACGATGCACATACTGTAGGTGTACTCGGGTTGAAGGCACTCTCACAAATCAGATGTTACCTAAATTATGTCATTTAGAATATTTTGTTGTAGGAAACAAGGCTCTGTACCGTTCCCACAGATGTTCTTCTATAACATAGTTGGACTTCTGGATCCCAGATTAGAGTGAAGAATTTATCTAGCCTATTTAGTCACGACAAAGTACATTCTAGATGTTAGTTCAATACTGGTTACATTATTCATCAATTTACCCACATCCGCTCACATCAAAAATCAATGGCCTCCTCACTGTTGTTGTTGTTGCTGTTGTTGTTGTTGTGTGTTCAGTGCGTGTCGGGCTCGGGCCAGGCCAGCAGCTCCTTCGAGAGCCGTGTGGTGGTGGTCTGCGAGAAGATGATGAGCAGGGCCTGCTGGGCCAAGTCCAAACACCTCATCCACTCCAAGACGTTCCGCGGCATGACGCTGCTGCACCTGGCCGCCGGCCAGGGCTACGCCACCCTCATCCAGACGCTCATCAAGTGGCGGTACGAAGGAGGGGCTTCACTCACCCCCGCACAGCCTCGTTGCACGGGCGTAGCAGATGTCTGCCGGCATTCGGATTGTGTGCAGAGAGCTGTGAGATTGACACCTTGTTCTTCTGCTTCTCTTCAAACCAGCACCAAGCACTCTGACAGCATCGACTTGGAGCTGGAGGTTGACCCCCTCAACGTGGACCACTTCTCCTGCACGCCCTTAGTAAGAACTCTTCCAGCCTTGCATTTAAAGCCTTATTAATAGGCATTTTAAACAGCAGCAACAGGAGGTGCAGCCGCATTACCGGCATGTTATTAGAGAGGGGGGCAGCGGTAGGCAGCGGGGCCATTAAGATCACCCACAGTCAGCATTACTCCTCCTCTCTCTCTCTCTCTCTCTCTCTCTCTCTCTCTCTTGACCTTCCTGCTCCTCTCCTTGCCCCCCACAGATGTGGGCCTGTGCTCTGGGTCACCTGGAGGCGGCGGTGGTCCTGTACAAGTGGGACCGGCGAGCCCTGGCCATCCCGGACTCCCTGGGCCGCCTGCCCCTGTCCATCGCCCGCTCCCGCGGACACACCAAGCTGGCCGAGTGCCTGGAGCAGCTCCAGAGGGAGCAGCAGCCGCCGGCCCCCCTGCCCCCCACCACGCGCATGTCCTTCTCCTCGGCCCCGGACGCCCCCCCCACCACCGACAGCTGGATGGTCAGCTGGGCCAACGAGGGCTTGGTCACATCGGGCGGCGCCAAAGGCGGCGGCGGTGGCGGCGCCACCACCACCACCAGCAACGCCAACCCCAATCTAGGTCAGGAGCCCTGCGGTCGGACGCCTGGTTACAAGGGATAAGGCTCGCTCCACACTTTCGACAGGAGGATTTGAATGTTAATTATAACGTTGGCAGTAATGGGTCTTGGTCATTGTTTAGTAATTAATCGTGAAATGATTAGTCATTATAGGGAGGCATTGTGTGTGTAACTTACACAGCGTCTCTCATGCGAGACCTGGCGGAACAACGTTTTCATTAGCCTAGGTTACGGTGCATCCCATTGATTTAGGATTAGAGTAGCGCCAACAAACATCCTGAGTGCATTCGACATGTACAAGCCCTATTAGAACACTCTACAGATTTAATTGGGGTTGCGCTGGGAGAAAGATACGTTATCCATGCCTCCTCTAAGACATGTTGTGTGTCCCCTGCAGACCTGCGGAGGCCGAGGTCCGAGCCCTCCAACTACTACAGCAGCGAGAGCCAGAGAGACCTCCCGCAGGCCAAGAAACACAAACCCAACCCGGAGCTGTTCCAGGCGCGGCCCGACAAGGCCCTGTCGGTGCCGCTGAGCCTGGAGCAGCAGCAGCTGCACAAGCTCTCCTCCAGCCCCAAGAGCCTGTCGTCGGAGGGCCTGTCCGGGGCAGGCGGCGCCGGGACGGCCCGGTGGAGCTCCGGCAGGGAGAGCGGCTTCTCCAACAGCGGCCCGGGCAGGAAGGGGTCGGGGGTCGGCGGGAGCGGTGGGCTGGGCAAGGAGAAGCTGGCCGGCCGGCTACGCCAGAGGGAGCAGCTGGGCATGCTGGCCATGGCCGATCGGGAGATGGTGGACACGGAGCTGCTGTCCTACAGGGAGGACCTGGAGAGCCAGGACTGCCTCACGCAGATGGACAACCTCCAGGTCAGGACAGAAGCATGACACCAGCACACCATAGGAGCCCACCACACTGTGATGATTACGGTGTTGTGGGCTTTTATAGGAACACTTAACAGGATGAGTGCAGAGTTAGCACTACCAAGGGCAGATGGGTTTGACCCCCGTCGGTTTTACAGCGGCAAGAGATGTGTCTTCATGTTTTATGGGAGGACTTTAAATCACCGGTGTCCTACAGATGTCATTAGAATGACACACGCCGTTCGGGTGATCATGTACGACTAGCGCTGGTTTGCTTGCGGGCTCGTGTCCTGTGTGGAATGAATCAGTGGGCCTTTTGGAAGTCTCCACATTGATCTAGTCTGTCACCGTAGAGGCTCTCCGTGAGATTTAGCCGAGTTGACAGCGGAAGCAGGCCTGCTGCTCTTTACCCAGCATGAGGGAAAACCGACAAACATAAACATAAATAGACTCCCATCAGGCCGAGCTGGCACGCCGTTGACCTCTACTCTTCTTGCTCAATAAACTTCCCCGCATTGATCCACTGCTGTAGCCAAGGAATTCTCTCGCCATCCATCTCCATCTCACCGCTTGACTGGAGCAACTGAAATGCCGTTTTGGGAGTTCTACCGAAAAACGATATTAGCTTCATTCTCTGTGTTGAGGTTCAGGTCAATCCCTCCCAAAAGGTAATTAATTAGCGTGATTAATTATGGATGCCAAAACAACAACAACTGTTTGAAGTCAGAATGAGTGATGTTGAGCCCCTCCCAGGT
>NC_082382.1:10384293-10404293 GCF_031168955.1 Gadus macrocephalus | reverse complement strand
CTACCTCTGACTTTCAGACACACACACACACACACACACACACACACATACACACACACACACACACACACACAAACACACGCGCGCACACACACACACACACACACACACACACACACACACACATGCATGCAAACCAATCAAGGATCAATCTGAACTGGGAATGTAGATAGATCACCACTGTTGTTGGACAACATCACATTCAAAAGAAAAACCCGTAATATCAACTTTAGTCTAGTTTGTTTGTTATTTTGTGGGGGGGAAGGGGGGGGATTGGGTATGGGTTCAGATGGGTGAGACATGCCTTCCCTGCCTTCCTCCGAACCCGCTAGCCCACCCCACCCCCACCCCTTCCCTCCCTCACTGTATTTGGCCTGCCACTATGTCCTTGCCCCCACCCTAACCCTGTCCACAGTGCCTACTGTGTGCTAATAGCTGTCTGGTATTGTTTTGCTGTTTACGCCAAGCCCCTTGATGGACCATAGACTGTTCAAGCGGGTGAGTGCAGCCTCAGCAACTCAGTTCGTGCTTCTCTCTCTCTCTTTCTCTTTCTGCCTCTCCTCTCTCTCTATTGTATGTCTCTGCCACCCTCAACCTTTTCCTTCTTCGCCAATGCAGTGAGCTCCTTCTTGGGCGTCTCATCTCTCTCTCTCTCTCTCTCTCTCTCTCTCTCTCTCTCTCTCTCTCTCTCTCTCTCTCTCTCTCTCTCTCTCGCGCTCTCGCTCTCTGTATATCTATATCTCCCCCCTCTTCTCTCTCCATCACTGTTGCTTGATGCCTGCTTGCATGAAGGCTGCCAACTGGAGCCACAGGTGGACTGAGAAACACTAGCTTTAGCGCAGAACGTAAACCTTCCTCTGAAACTAACCACTGCTTTCTGAATGACATCACCGCAACACAAACAGGCCTCTCCCTCTAATCCCTCACTCTCTCTCTACTTCTTTATCCTTATCTGCCTTTCTACTTTCACACTTATTTTCTTCCTCTATTTTATCTCCTTGAAATAATCTGTCCTTTGACTTTTGTTGTTTGGTTTTGTGCGGTCATGAAGATGCAACAGTAAACGGATCAAGGGATACATGCGTTTTGTTCTGTTGCATGTCGAGTGGTGACCTTTTGGCCTTGCTCCTTGACCTCCAGGCATGCTATGGGCCGGCTTCAGATGTCTATCTGTCCTCTGACCGTTACTCCTCCTTTTCCCCCCCACAATTCACACAGGTCACACCGGACACACACACATACATACACACACTGTTGCTTGGAATGGTAGCTGGTGGTCTACTAATCTCACCTGTATTCTTACCATCTGATAGGACTTAATCAACAACCCCTGATCATGGATCAGTTTACTGACTATCTTCCAGCATTTGGATTGGAACCCAACACAGTGGGGAGCAGTCCCCATCTTATCATTGTTATGTACTATCGCTGAACAAGCCTGCGTTGCAGTGGTTTCTCCCACAGTCTATAATTGGGCAGTGCTGAACTAGGTTTCTGTGCTTCCAGAGCAGGTGAGCTCAGAGTGTGTGTGCGTGTGTGTGTGTGTGTGGTATACCATCCTATATAGAGGCCATAGTGCTCTGATAAACATATAGGCCGTCGCCAGACAGAACCCAACAATGAGATACGCAGACAGTGCGACGCGTGGGTTTAGGATGGACCTCCTGGGATCTCACTGTTTTAAACAAGAGACACAAACACTTACAACTGTCTCACAGTGGTGCACAGCTCCAAACGCACACACATGCACACACACATGCACACACACAAACACACACACACACACACACACACACACACACACACTTGACTATGATGCCACACATAATTCTTCACATAAGAGAGCAGTTAATACACACTGGTACACACAACTACACAACCACGCACTCATATACGGACGTTTACATCGTAATGTGTAGCCAGGCATTTTCATTGGCTACCTCTAACAACAAAATAACATTTTGTAACCAACGTGACGTACGAAGAGTTATAATCATCAGGTTGATCGCCTCGTGTTGTTGTGCACGACGCCGTTGAAAGGGCAAAGCGATCCGACTGAAGTGTCCACTGCGTGTTCCTGTGTCTTCACTCTGTGTCTTCACTCTGTGTTCCTAACCCCCCCACTGACCACTCTGTTTCCCCCAAAGCGCCTTTAGCCTCCCAGGACGCAGTGCAACGTAGCCGCGTTTGTCCTGTCCCCACATGGAGCTTGTCGACGAGGGGCCGGCGTGTCTGAGTGCGTAGCGCGTTGGTGTGTGTGTTCCCAGGGGGCTCACAGCTGTCTGTTTGTCTCTGTGTTTCAGAGTGAAAGAATTGAAAAGGGCCAGGGAACATGAGACCCAGCAGGAGAACGCCCTCGCCGTGTGACATCCATCTCCTGACTCCTTTTTTCCGTTCCTCTTCCCCTTCTTTTGTTTTTTTTTCCGTTTGTACCCGGGTATTTTACAAAGGGAATCGAAAACAACAACAACAACAAAAGTGTCAATGCAGACTGCTGCGGCGACGACCGCAGTGTGATCGGATTCTAGTCCTCGTAACTGCTGCCCCAATTCTTCTTTTCAACCCATTTCCTTTGGTTCCCACTGACTTGATTTCAGTTGTTGGATCGTGGCGACTCTAATCGGACTACAAACTCAAGGCTGGGGGGAGGGGGAGGGAGAACATTTGCTTCATGGCATTTCTGTTGCACTTTTTCATGGATTACGTGCTCTTTTCCGACGTAAAGGAAGAGCGTGTGCGTTATGTTTTTTTTTTCCGGATGTCGCAACGGGAAGATGAACACGGGCCGTCGTCCGCGGGGGCCCGCCTCTCTGCAGACGACGGGACGAGAGACGAATGTGTCAGACAAGGGGCGTGGAGGACCATTAAGGAAACACAGACAAAAAGATAAACAATATGAGCTCTACTCTTGTATTTTACAACTATTTCGAAGTGATGGATCTTTTTCAGTTGTGGGTGTTGGAGTTTTATTTCTTTATTTTCTTAACCAAACACATTGGTAACCAATTGACCCATTTGCACAAGTCAACTCTCATCCACCGCCATAGACGTGTGCTTTCAGTTCAACCCTTCGACAACTCATCACGTCCCACTGCGCTCCGCCCCGCCCCATCCGTCCAAGTGGGCGGAGCCTCATATGAATGTAGGAGGGGCTTTCCCATTCAGAAACCAAGTAGGGGAGGGCATTGTGGTTATTTTTCAGTTTCTTAGGAAACGTCATGACATCATTGTTTACATTATTGCTTTATTACTTGAAGTCGATCTCCCGTTGCGTCCGATGTACACTCTGCGTGTGATCCTCGGAGGTTCTGTGTTGTTCGACCCCGTTCGAGGGAAACTGCATGACTCTGCAAAGCATTGTTGCCTGTGTGCTTGTGATTCGGTCGTTCTGTTTTAAAGAGTACCAGTTCTGCGGCGGTCCGGCGCCCACCGCCTCCTCCTCCTCCTCCTCCCCCTCCTCTTCCTCTACGGGTCCCGCCATTGTTCTGAGTTCCCCCGATGTGGTCTCCTTCCTCCCTTCTCCCTCTTCATCCTCTTTTCCGTTCGTTTTTCCTCGTCGTTTTTTATTTGTTTTTTTACGAGAACCCAAAAAGGAAGATATATGAAAATAATCGACGTTGCCTCTGTTGTGTTGTAAACGTTATTTGTCATAAAGGTTGTTACTTGTTCTTTTAAATGACCTTCAGGGCTCAGGAGGGCTCCTGAGGGGACGATCACATACATTGCCTTGACGTCTTAGAGATTCTTTGAGGTGTCCCTAAGCTACTCCCAAAATAGGGGTGTGACAAATCCATATTTTTGACAATTGAGCGGTTTCTGTACATAAAGAAGGCTGAAAGTACGTAGGGTAAAAAAAAGAAAAGTTAACATTTACCCAAACGGGGGTTGTATTTTAGAGATATATTATTTTATTCATTAAAAAGGGGTCAAAAATAGGTAATCGACAAAAACAAAATATTTGTATAGTTTTGTTTGGATGCCTAAAAGTATGGTTGTATTCTTTGTATATAGTGTAAATACCTGGGATAAAAATGAGCTACATGCATGAAAAATATGAACAGATCAAAAGAAAAAACAAGAAGAAACGCAGTAGTGGCTATGCTCTGTAAAATGATTACAACTATTTCACTATAAGAGTATTTTATTTTATTTTGATTGTTCTTAAGAAGAACATTTTGCTAAAGCATGACCTAATGCAATATGAAAAAGTACAAAAAAACAACCATAGTGTATTTAGAGTTAGGAGATACCTGCAAAATTATCTTACAACAAGTATGGTTATGTTTACATTTTATTTAATTTATTTTGGTTTGTTTTAGGCTACCAAGAATCTTCTGCCATTGGTGCCAAGTAACGTGAATGCTATATTACCGAACAAGAGAACTAAGTTAATATATATTTTATTTTTATTTCGCAGAACCGATAATCATAATTTAGATCCACACCAACGTGAATGACCTAAAGCTCACAGCTGGCTGACAAACAATAACTCAATGGTACAAACAATGCAGAAGGAGTCACATTTTAACAACACACACAGACAAACGTTGAGTCTCCCATGTCTTCTCCATTAACACCATCCTGATCCCAAACGTTTTGCCATCACTGAATACGCTTTGATTTTCACAGCAAAGACCGTACATCTTTGACATTGTATTTGATTCTATTTTTGAAAGTCGATTGAAATGTGTCACTGAAACAGGTTGTTTGATCACATTAAACGGTACGTTGATGGCAGCCTTCTACCTAGCAAGAGAGAAGGCTGCCGTACAGGTTCCTTAAGTATTACAATCTGACATTTGGGAATATCTGGGCCATCGTGTATTCAGTCGTTTATTGCAGCAGATATTGGACTTCACAGACGCTACAGTAATTATGTCTCTGAGTCTTGGTCAATTTATCTTGAACAAGGCTGCCATGAATTGCGATTATTTTACTAAAGGTCATGGATAAGATTGCTATTCGTTTGTGAGCAAAGGGAAAAAACCTTGTAGCAATGTTTTGTACTACTTTGCCAAACAGCTGAATAGATGTTCTCACAACTCAAATGAATGGTGCTAAACTGGTTCTGTCTGGATCCCCACTCGCTGCAGAGACACTGCAGGGCTAAGGTTAGCATGCTAGAGAGACATCCATCTCCGCTGTAGATCTTGAACTCGGTTGTGTTTTGACAAACCTGGTTGCTACCGTACAAAAGCAGCTTGCTATAAGCCACCTGAAACAGTATTATCAAGTCATGCCTGCATGTGCTTGAAACAAACACACATGCAATCGGAGGGGCTGTGGATTGCTGCAAATGTCTCTCATGTATTTATGCCAGAGGTCGAAAATAAGTGTTTTCTCTGTCTAAAAAAAGGGATGATTCTTTTGCCTCTGACGTGCCATTGAAAAACTTCTTGCATTTATTGTTTCTGTCGACTGTGTTTTTTTCTCCAAATGGGATTGATTTTTATTGACTTTCCAGCTTTATTTCTGTCATCCACCCTTACTTGTGAGCGTTATCTCCCGAGTGTTTATGTAGAAAGTGCCTACTCATATCCCGCACAAATCCAAAGTGCATGCAATGTACCTGAACTTCAAACTATTGGGGAGAACAAAAAAATACAGAAAGAAAACAGACAAAGGTCACGTTACTCCAGGTCTTACTGTCTGGAGTACGGGAAGCGATCAACCCATCACCACCATCACGTAACACTAGCACATACACACAACACCCATCCATTTACGACGTGTCAAAAAGCTAAGCTTGTGTTACTTTCTTTTCCTTTCTGTTTCTGCCATTTTCTCTCTTTTCTACTGAAACTGCTTGTTAAAACCACAAGACTTTAGAAACGCCTCTAAATCCTCTAGTTGTGGTCGGAATGCCTCGCTGACGCAGTGTTGTGGCGGGAGGAGAGGGTTTTATTGCGCTTGCATGGGTTAAATAGTTAAACTACGGGTGACAGAAGTGCACCTAAAGCATGCTTATTTTCCTAGAATCGGTAGTCGGATAGACATGTTAAAAGACTTATTGTTCTGTAAGAGGATCAGCGCTGGTTTGACGTGTCACAGAACTGAGTCGAGGGCAGAGGTCAGACGACCCTAAGGGCAAAGTTGAAATCCCACAAATTAAAGATAAGGAGTAATTTGAAGTTTTTGACCAATGTTTCCATGGCAAGGCATGGCGGAGGACATGAATGTTTTTTTGGTTTCGGTTTTTAGAGCAAGCTTCAACTTTTTAGCCTTTTTCTTTCATTTGTTGATTTTATACAGAAGATATAAATATATACATTTGGATCTAATACGTGTGTTCCCAAATGACAAAATACCACGGACACCGTAAGAGACCATTGTGAGACTGTATAGGAGTACGGTACTGAACTTTACTAGTCACAGACACACGCACTAGACACCGCACAACACACATGTAGACATACGTAAACACACCCGTCTAGTCAGAAAGTGGACCGCGAGGGACTGGTTTACCTCACTACCTGTTTTCAGTTCAGTCGTTTTTTTGTTTTTGTAACTCAGGGTGCGGACACGGAGAGGAGGAAACACTACTGGTCACATGGTTCAGGGCAGAAGGTGGTGAAATTTGACGTGGGCCGAAAGCGGTGCTTTCTGGTCCGAGGCAGTAATGGTCTACGTTGATGGGGATAGGGATTAGAGTGAAATTATATTTAACAGTGTTGGACGATGGACACCAGTATAAAAAAAGAGAATAAAAGTAGACGTATTCTGACTGATGTTTTTCATAGAATCCTCTATGACCATTTTATCGTTGTCGTTTTTTCTGTTGTTGTCTTGGAATAGATTTATACAGACAAAACGGAGAGGGTTAGTCAAGTTTCAATGGAAAGCTCACCTGCAAATCTTGTTTTTACTGCCATTTTATGAGATGGGATGACAGGTAAGCTGATAGGCGCTCTTCACTCATCTACTGTTGATTTCACGACGTTCTGCGAATCCCGCCTTTCCTCCTCTTCTCCTTTGATCACCCAAAACCAGACAACGGTAGGCATCAGGGCAAACCAACAGAAACTATCTCACAACATATTCCACTCGTGGACACAGAGCAATAAGAATTATTTTGTGGAGACCTATAGACCTAGTGAAGTTTAAAACGATTGGACACATGTAGTCGACTTACTCTTATGCAAATGCCAGTATTGCAAGACAAGTATTCAATAGTTTATGGACAGCAATTATATGGCGCCCTTTACCGAATTGCACGTTTTCATCAATTCCAAAACCAAGAAGAAAAAAATACAGCCCTACTTTGGGTCCTCGACACTTTGCATGTAAACTAGTGTTAGATCTTTTTTCCTCTCCTCTATAACTGTCTTACTCGTCTTTCCCAGCTTTGCAAACCTATTTCTTTCCACCCTGATAGTTTCACCCCTTCCTCCTCCTCCTCCTCCTCCTCCTCCTCCTCCTTCGTTCCTCTGATGTTTTGCTTTCGTTTTCTTTCTTACCCTTTCTCGTTTGTAAGTTTTATTTTTGTAATTGTGCATGTACAAGCGTCACTGACTCGATGGATATGTAAAAAAAAAAAGAGATTTCAGCTGCTGAAGCCATGCAAAACGTTTTTGAAATGCCCTTAAAATATGAAATATGTTTTCTGAATGCTTTATATTCTTTCTGCTGTAAAATAATAAAACAAGAAAAAAATTAAGAAAATTCTTGAACCAAGTTTCATAACGTCATTTTGTTTCCTCTGCTTTACAAAAACAAAAATAAGACATTTAGTCATTTTGTTTGCTATAGAGAACATTATAATCAAGCTTGATTGATGATTCAGAACTACAAGGTTATTCAACACCAAGATCCAAGGTCTTATATGTAGCCGGGACAACAATGAGTTTAAAGTCTAAAGTGGACTGGTCAACTGTGCATTTTGTTCATCACTAAAGATAACATTGACCCAGTCTGAGCCTGAAATGGAGCCCTCATGTGCAGATCAGCATCAAACTAATGGATTAACACACACACTCCAACTCAAAAGTGGTTTACTCACATTGCATCAGAAATCCCATAAGAGTTTAAATTCTGAACTGACCTCTTCACACAAGTTGGAAGAGGAAACAGCTGTATCCTGAGATGGAGCAGAGTTTGTGTGTGTGTGTGTGTGTGTGTGTGTGTGTGTGTGTGTGTGTGTGTGTGTGTGTGTGTGTGTGTGTGTGTGTGTGTGTGTGTGTGTGTGTGTGTGTGTGTGTGTGATCCAAGATGCAGACCCAAGGACTTTAGCTAGAGTTTAAACCACACTTGAGCATTTAACCTTTTATATTTTTAATGATATCTTTATTTTTTCACAAATGGACCATTGAGCCCAATGATTTCATTGGTTGACCTTTGATATTCTCTTAATACAGTCTTTTACTGCGAAGAAAAAGGTATTGGGTACTCAAGTAAAGAAAAGTTATCCAAGCATCACTTTTTTTTTCAGTTTGAATTTTTATGTGGGACATTTGTCAAACATTAACAGCAAGTTGTGCATACAAACGCATAATTAAATAAATGAAAATAAATTATGTTAAATTCATAAAATAACAAAAAGTTTTCATGAAAACATATGACAGTGTCTTTTCATAAAGGTGTGTTTGTGTGTTTGTTTGTGTGTGTGTGTCAGGAGGATTCTGTGGGTGCAAACAAATGCGATCGTTTAGTGCAAGCCCAGTCATCCACAGGCCATGTCCTCAGTGACGTATGAGATGGACTAGTACTGGATTCAGTAGCACTATCGAAGCAGTAGCACTGGATGCAGTAGTACTAGACGCAGTAGTTCTAGACGCAGTACTTCCAGAAGCACTCTGTGTTCCCTCCTCTCTTCCGGAACTGTTTCTTGATGCCCAGTAAACGACTGAAGGGATTAAGGAGACTTTGTTTCTCCAACATGACCTGTGGGAAACAAGACAGTTGGCAAGTGAGGATCACACATGTTGATTGTGTCTGGGCTACCATGTCGGTTTGTGTTGTTTTATCACGGCAGGAGAGAACCCATAGCGCACCGACCTCTCGCTTCATCCCTCTGGGCAGCAGACCGGTTCCTCTGATAGCTTAGCACGACACAAAAGACACAAACAGCAGAAAATGTCTGGTGTTTTTGAGGATTATTTCTAGTCGTTTGTTTGTTTGCTGTGTGATAAAACATGCAGTGGAAATGAACAGGATATTATACACAGTTGGAGCATGGGGATCTCTGCAGTGGTTTATATGGATGTGATGTTGTCTACGATAGCACGTGTGTGTATGTGATGTCTGCGATAACTTGTTGATTGTGTGTGTGGTGAGAATTGAATACGCGTGTGTGCGTACACACATTTGCACCATCTTTGTGGGTATATGCCTGTCTTGCCTGATTTTGTGTGGGTCTCATATGAATGTCGTGTATGTCTGCAAGCTTATTTGTGTGAGTGTGTGTGCTGCTTTGTTTTTGTGTGTGTGGCTATTGTGTTCATGTCATGTGTGTGCGTCTGTGTGTGCTGTGTATCCACACCTTCTCTGTTGAGCTCCGAGGCCAGCAGGGAGGCGTATCGAAGGCCCGCGGGGTCCTGCAGGGGGAAGGTTTGTTCGGAGAGGGAAAGCTCGTCCAGACTACCGACTCCCTGATCCTCCACTGATACTGACCACGACCACACACACACACACACACACACACACACACACACACACACACACACACACACACACACACACACACACACAGACCGACACACACACACACACACACACACACACACACACACACACACACACACACACACACACACACACACACACACACACATACACACACACACACACGACACACACACACACACACACACACACACACACACACACACACACACACACAAACACACAAGGCAAGGAACGCATCACACCCCAATGCTAAAATGGATAAAGCAATACATGGAAGTAGCCATGGAAAACAGCAAGGTTTGTAAGTGTGCGACAGTCATTACTGTGAAGAAATATGGTGTTCATATGGTGATGGGATGATCTGTACAGGAGAGGGCTTCCACTGTGCCTGCCACTGGAGGTGAGTGATATCTCGACTTCCAAAAATATAAAAGTCTAGCCATGGAGAAGTGAAATACTACATAACACAGTGGAGGCTTGGATGCAGTACACTGTACATCAGCAATAGGCATAGTTCATCAGTGACACATAGTTTAGGCCTCTATCCTCCTATAGGTTAATTAAGTTCATGTTTACTAGAACTCTACTACAGCTATTATTTATGGAATACACAAGGAACAATGATGAAACGCTAAACTGTTCTTTCTTTTTTTTCAGTTAATAACTTGAAACTCTTTTCCCCCAGATCTCATGTCCCCCGTTAAAACACATCATTTAATAGCCCCCCTTTAATTAACCAAAGTACTAAACAAGAGATTTACTGCCTCCTCCCAAATGTATCACCGGCGTTCTGTCACACACAAATTACTTTCCACTTACCGGGGCCCGAGTAGGGCCTCTCAGCCGAGTCTGTGATGGGATGGGCCCACAGGGGCCCGGAGGCCACCAGCAGGAGGGCCCACGGGAGGATCTGGCGGCACACCATGACTCTGCAGGGAGCTGTTGCTGCTGATGCTGCTGCTGCTGCTGCTGCTTCTGTTGTCTGACAGCGCTGGAGTCTCTGGGACTGTCTCTGCTCAAAGACACGCTGGGGGGTTCTGCCAGGGGGGTCAGGACGAGTCTTCTTCTGCATGTTCTGAGGACTCCCAATCCTTTGTTATATATCCCCAGCACTGTGACCCCCACCGCCAACCCCAACCTGAAACCAATGTACGCACACACACAGACGCTTTGGGGTCCCAGCAGGTGCCCCCGCCTGCCCAGATGCCTGGCTCGGCGATGATGAATCAACAGGCCAGGTGAATTATGGGCGCCATAAAAAGAACGAGTGCTGTGATCCATCCTTCAAGGCCAAAGTCGTGTTTTACTGGACGTTTTTTCCTTTTTATTGTCTGTTTCAAACAAGTGCGTAAGAAGAGGTTCAAACCGGGGGGCTTTGGATGCATCTCTCCTCGGCGACGCCGAGGGGAGCAGGTGGATCTTACGACATTACAGGGAGCGAAATGTTTTTTATTATATGAATTCATTAACTTCAAATGAAGGTCTGAGTAAGGAGGAAGAAGACACAGTGTGTCATGAGTCGTGGTGTGTTCATTCAAAGTCATTTAAAATGCAGTCTTTATTTTGTACGCTGGACAGGGCTATTGTATTAGTTTGTAAGCCATATGACATTTGGAGTCGATTGAAAACAGCTGTGAATATGCCACAGTCCACTGGATGGGTCTGATTGATGCCCCGTCACGGTTCAGAGGCCTTGTTCCCGAGTGAGACGGTGTATTTCAGCCCTCACTTCCCCTTAGACCCGCAATAAACTCTGCTTTTATAGGTGGCTGTATCAAGGCCGGGCTGTGCCAGATGAGGCGCTGCCATTGGCCGGGCCGCTGAGCAGGCAGGAGACGCTGCTTTGGTCATCACACGGCTAAAGGTGTGTTGGTTGTTGTATATTTATTAGGGCGGCGGTGACGTGGCCGCGTCCTGCCCGGTAGGATAACACTGGTGCAGAGGCGACAGTGACATTTGGTTTAATGGGGCCAGACACCGTTATGTGTCGCTGTATTTCAACCAACGCAATTAAGATTTATCCTCTGTGCTCGTGGTCTAGGGGGCGTGTCCTTCGGCCCATTTCCAAGTCACACCTTTCAGCCACCCCACATATGTGTGTAACATCAAAGACAATTGAAGAAAGCATGGTGAATTGTATTATTGTTTTACAGGTTTGTTCATTAGTCACATTCTTTTAAAGGCTCTTGTGATACTAACATTTGCCAGCAGAGGGAAATATTAGTTTGTAAAAATTTCTGGAATAAGTTGTAGGCCACTTTACGTATGCAATCGCCAATCAAACGGTCTTGTTTGTAATATATATCCTGCAAAAAGTAGAATGCAATGTAAGATAGTATTAAAAAACCAATCGAAAAGAAACAATGTCTGTATATATGCTAACAACACAAAAACTAAAGGATGTAGCTAGGGATGTTTGCAAACAACAAAAAAATAAAATTTCTATATCATTATTAGTAGCATATTTTATGCTATAAATAATACGGTCTGTAATCGATGTAGATGACATCCATTAACATTTTCCTTAACCTGATTAGTCCACGTCAAAAAACAACAACAACGGTGTTTTCGACTTTGTCCTGTGCATGATTTCATCCATATATACATTTGATCAACATTTTAGAACAATTAATTGTATTGGATGCAATTGACCCCTAGACAGAGCCCATTGGACAACGCCTACACCGGTTATAAGGCGGCAGTTCAGGAGGAAACAGTATGGGCTAAGTTTGTCCCTTCTCGGATTCCATCAGTCAGCGACGACCGACGGACTATTGTTTCATTGATGAAGTAAAGAAGAAGGGGTCCAAATTACAATCGAAAACGATGACACGTCTTTAGTATGTTGTAGGTATGTATTTTTTTTACTTTTGGGTGACCTTTACAGAGAGAGCAGAAGAACAAAAACTCAACCCAACAACTTTGCTGCAGCTCTGCGTGTTGTTGTGTTTACTTGTTGAGGACCGCCGCCTCTGTGCAGGTAGGATACAGCGCTCCTACTTTACTGTGCGCGCCCTATTGTTCACAGGATCAATCCGATATAACATATATGTTTTTGTAATGTACGAGCATTTTGCATTGCCGGGGCGATTAATCCTAGTGTTTATAGCTGTGTTATAATAACGCTGTAATAGCGTTGTTTGTTCAGTCTTAATTACAAGTTATCCCCTTTATTGTTGTTGGTTGTGTAAAAGAGTAGCATACAGTAGATAACTTAAGGAATCCATATGAAATGTAATTTGTATGCGTATAACGTGTGTTATTGAAACGAATGTTTCATATTATATTTCATATTTAGTAACAACGTGTCAACTAGTAATAGATCATAACATAAAATAATGTAACACCGACGTTTCTGCTGTCTGGTCTGCAGTTGCGTCGCAATCCCTTCTAAGTGCTCCCTGCTGTCCTAAAGGTTTTCCGGTTTGGCCTGTGTTTTGTGGCAAGAAGGACTGACTACTCTCCTGGGGACATCCATGGCAGAGCTGGAGATCGACCAGTCCAACCTGCCACGCGTCAATGAAGGTAATTTAAATAGAACACAGTCAATTTACAGAACAATGTGTATTCATATTGTAACAAAAGGGTGTATGGCTTGAATAGTCATGATGTTGCTATGTCTGGCTGAACTACCCTTCCATGGACGTGATGTAAAATTAAACGGGTCTGAGTGTGGGTCAGTCCCGCCATGCGCCAGACAGGTGTGTTGTGTTGTAGGCTACATGTGATGTGTTCTGCAGATAATGACCTGAAATGCGACAGGCCTCCCAGATAGCGCTTTGGAATGTCTTCTGTGGCTTCTGTGTTTCTTTAAGACTGTCAGACCTCACTTTAATAACTATACACAAACATGCAAACACTCAAACTTTCCGACATACTTAAACAAATGAAGCACACACAATAGGAATAATGTTGCTTTGTGTGTGTAAAATGACAAAGTAAAATGATTATAATTGTTTTATTTGCTCACCCTCATGACTAGTGATGTCTAATTTGTGTGATACCATTGTAAAGTTTGGCATTCCCTTCACATTATCGCCACGTCCATGAGGATGAAGCCAGTAGCTCAGTGGTTAGCCAAGTTGCGCTCCGGCAGAGCGGTACTGTATGTATTTTGTCATGGGAGATAACTCAGCACTCCTGTACACAAAAGGCGCGCTGTGCAGCTCTGCAGGCTCACGCTTTATTAGGCTGCAGCCGGCGCACAAACAAAGGAGTCGCTTGTGCTTACAGGAGAAACCGGTCAATTAAGCAGCAGCTGCTCCTAAACTAGGTTGTCTGGCCACTACCTTTCCTCCCTCTGATCATGCTTTGTAACATAAAGTGTTAGATTGGCCGTACGCTTGGCATTCTTGTGTTTCTTTCTAGATAAATGTGGGATAATCGGGGCTCTGATTTGATTCCCCTAGCGGTCCCTACTGCGCACCTCCCCTCCTCTTATCAACGCCTCCTAGAATGTGGACCGAGGGCAACTTGCTTTGTTTCCGCCCCCGCCTTATCAGTTCCTGTTGGGCTTTTCAGTGGGTGGGGGGGGTCCGTGTGTGTGTGTGTCTGTGTTTCCCCCTCCTCTGGTTGCTCTGATTAATCCCGCAAGTCGTATCTCACAGTGGAATTCCCCCGTCCCCTCATCCTCCACAAACCCCCCAGTGCCCTCTCTCCCCTCTCCTCTCAGAGACAGAGACACTCCCATTCCCCCCTTACCCTTCCCTCTACCTTTTCCATGACAACGTTGTCTGGTTCAGGAGCTGGCTGACCCGGTGCTATAAATAAAGCCCCCCTCCCCATGAGCTCCAGACTGGGTCTGTCCTGGTGAGTGTGAGAAACAAGCAGTACAGTGCAGACAAAGGGTGGGTGGGGGTGTGTGTGTGTGTGTGTGTGTGTGTGTGTGTGTGTGTGTGTGTGTGTGTGTCTGTGTCTGTGTGTGTGTGTGTGTGTGTGTGTGTGTGTGTGTGTGTGTGTGTGTGTGTGTGTGTGTGTGTGTGTGTGTGTGTGTGTGTGTAATATGGGGTAAGGGGGCTGCTGGCCTTAAATAGCACTCTTGTCATATTCTGCCTACTTCAGTTATATTTTCTTTGCAGCCTTTCTCCAGCGTTGCCGGTGATGGGGCTGAGCAGAGAGCAGAAATAGCTCTGGCACTGTTTGATTCTTGTTACGTGAATGGAGGGGGTTATTTGCATAATTTGTATTTGAGGTGCCTTGTTGTCAAGTCTGTGTTGAAATTTGACTTTCCCGTCTGCCTTCGAGACATCATTCCACTCATGACTCTACAGCAATCTCTGTCTTAAGATGGCTGCAACAAGGACGTATCTTGTTTTGTGCTTTGGCCCACGCATTTGAAATAGAGCACCATTTTAACCGTCCTTAACTTAGGGAGTTTTGGCTGTGAGGTCAGAGATGCAATGACTTCCTGCTCGCCATATGACCTTTGACCTTATTTTCCTGGAAGCCCTGCAGAGAGTTGAGGCAGCACAGCATGTTGTAAAACAACTGCACCTCCAAGCAGCGGGAGGGGGACGGTCCCTGGTCTGGTGCGCTCTTCAGCATGAGCTCTAGTCATCCATCTCTCTTGAGACAAACCTTCCTCTCTGCCGTGGTTAATTTTCGTGATCTGCTGTGTATAAGCTCATGGTGGGGGAATCCTTGAAAAAAACACACACACCAGACACCACACACACACACACACACACACACACACACACACACACACACACACACACACACACACACACACACACACACACACACACACACACACACACACACACACACACACACACACACACACACACACACACACACACACCGCATGCTGTTGTACTGTCACAGTGCCTCAAATCTTTGAGCACCAAAAACCTGTTTGGCTAAATCTTCCTCCCTCCATATACACACCCTAACCAGAGCATTGTGACTGATTAAATAACTGAGTGCTGAAAAACAAGTCGGCCCAGTAAGGGAAACGCAAAAACTCATTTAGGTTTATTTATTTTCTTCTTTCATCTTTTCACTTCTTCCTCACTGCAGCGTCCGGAGAAGGTTGAGCCCTGGAGAAAGCCTAGCCAGTAGTAAACTGGTTTCTAACAGTTGGTCTCATAGTCCGATTAGGGATCCGGCTTTGGTACTAATCTCTTCTCATTGAGAAGAGAGACATAAGGTTGAATCTTTAGATCCTTGTAGTTGCCAGTCTTAAAGGTCTTCAACAGGTGTAAGTGCTTATGCGTAGTCGGTCCCTACGAAGGGTTAACTCTCTCCCGGTCGCCAGACTGGGGACTAAAGTCACATTCATGCTGTAACCAGACCCATTTCAACGGCTTATGCTGTCTGGATCCCTATGAACGAGGACCACCGTGGACCCCACCTAGATTGGCCCAATAAGACCAAACACAAACACACGCATTCCTTTTCCTATTTTTCTGTCTCAACATTAACAACTCAGCCCGTTTTCCAAACAGTAAGTTGTTTTGTCTGAGTGTTCAGATGCTAGCAGTGTTGTTCCCTCACCTTCCTGTTTACACAGGGGGCAGAAAGGACCCTTCCTTATTTATGCGGCCACACAGACGCAGCAGAGAGCCAAGGCTCTGTAAACCCCGGGGGGCCGCGGTGCCTGGTTAGCCCCAGGGTGAGCTCAGGTATGAGGGGGCAACGGAGATTAGGTTCAGCTCAGTCATGGCTAGAGAGTTCTTGGTTTCTCTTCATCTATTTGGCTATAAAGGGCAAGAGCAGTATATTTGAAGGCAACTTGTTTTATCTTGTTTTCATTATGAAGCATGCTGCTTGTGTATTAGCTTGTATTGTATTGTATATGTTTTCTATGAAATGGAATATGGGTTTTTAAGTTTTGGGAAACCTGCAGTGGAAATTATTTTGTATATTTAGCTATGCCTGCCAACCCATATTTTATCATGATCACTCTCTCTCCTACTGATGCAATGAGGAGTGCCAAAGAATGGTGTTTGATGGCGGTCTCTGTGGCTCTGTAGCGCAGAACAAGCACATGTGGTATGCGGATCTTCAAATTGAGTTATGGGCCCCCAGCCTCCAGAGCGTCCTCACCGCTTACAAGGCGATAAGTGAATCTGTGTGCTTGAAAACCATCTTGGTGCAGTGTAGACCGCATTCCAGCAGCGACTGCCTGAGCGTTGTGTTAAAGCAGTGGTCCTCAACCTGGGCGTCGGGACCCATTTTGGGTCCCCTGAAATGCATATAGGGTCACAGGAGATTGCTGGCATAATATAAGCGTTAGATATTTGATGATCCATTCTAGCAAACCTTTATATATGAATTGATAAATCTTCTCTTTTAGGTTTATATAGCCACGAGCAAACTACTTTTTTAAACTAATTATTTAGTATGTAGAATAGTGATGCGACTATGATCACCTGGACATTGATATCCTCGACAGATGTTGGTTGGGTAAAAACTATTTGTGTGTAAGCAGGTGCACAAAAGTTAAAGTTGGGTTCGCAAACATTTTCTGAGATAGAAATGGGGTCACGGGCCATAAAAGGCTGCAAACTTTGCCCAAAGCTGTCTATTATGGTAATAGGATCAAATATAATGGAAGATTATGTCCGTCTTTCATACAGCATTTTGTGCAGTGTGGGTATGACAAAAGGCGAGAAGCTTTTGAAGCGTATTAGAAAAAGAGGAACCTTGCGTGAGTGTGTGCGTGTGTCTTTGTGCACGTGAGTGTGTGCGTGTTTGACAAAAGGGAGACGTATCAAATGACCATGTTGGAGGCAGCAGACGAGGCCACGATGCTGGGATTAACCCGGCTCCTCACGTTGTGTTTGCAGACCCACTAAGCCCTCCTGTAGACACTGTTTGTGCTTGTTGAAGCCCCGGCTCCTCATCCCTTTAAAACTCAAGAGCTCCACAGCAGCTCGACGGTTTATAAAATATCAGCCTGTCATACTCTTGACTTCATTAGTAGTACTTGGTGTTGTAGCGACAGGGATTGCGGGGGGATTAGCACAGTAGAAGCGATACTGTGTGTGTCCATATCAGGCAACAGGTGGCCTGACTGGCGTGCTGGCCAGGATGTCAATGTGTGGGAAAAAGTCATGGTGGAACTCGCATGTTTTACAATGTTTACCGCTCTATGTAAGGAGCTTAGCGTTGTTTCATGTTTATTTAGTCAGTGTGTGAAATACGGGGGGGTCCGGGGGGGCTCGACCTCCCCGATTTACCAATGAGACCCCCTGAAAGCCTCAAAAGCCGAATTTGAAGGGGGTCTCAAATTTTGTCCAAAAAAAAAAAAGCATGTTTTATTGTCCCTTATGGTCACTTAAATATTTTTAAGCTCACCATGTCCAGTATTCAGAATTCAAAAAATGTATTCACAAGTATGTTTTTTTTTGTCAAGCGGAGCCAGCCAGTCCTGTGTGCGTATGCAAAATAGCCATGTTCGCCAAACAGATGAAAGACGTAATGTTGAAAAGTCATACTAAAAACGGCTAGCAAGCGAAAGCTAAACCAGAGGGTATCACTCACACACTTGGGTCTATTCTAACTTAAGGTAAGGGGCTACCTTTTAAATCTTTGCACTGACTGAATTGTGATGATAGAACTGGGACTTCGGGTGCACTGTGCATAAGATGAGTGTGTGCGACTGTGTGCATGCATGTCCTTTCCGGCTTCGGCATACTGCATGGTTATGAAGGCGTTGTGGTCGGTTGTGGTCCGACACAAACCAGCCATGGACCCCTACCAACACGCGTATACACGCACTAGCACACCAAATTTGGTCGCATATTATAACTCATGCATTCCACAATCACACACAGAGAGAGAGAGAGAGAGAGAGAGAGAGAGAGAGAGAGAGAGAGAGAGAGAGAGAGAGAGAGAGAGAGAGAGAGAGAGAGAGAGAGAGAGAGAGAGAGAGAGAGAGAGAGAGAGAGGAGAGAGAGAGAGGAGAGAGAGAGAGAGAGAGAGAGAGAGAGAGAGAGAGAGAGAGAGAGAGAGAGAGAGAGAGAGAGAGAGAGAGAGAGAGAGAGGCATAGTGCCAGCTGCTCATCTTAACGGCAGAACATGCAGTCTGTCAGTTTAATATCATGACTTTAAAAGCACCTAATGACTTCCTTTAACGAATTTCGTTAAAGGAAGTTTAAAATATAAAGAATTGTAAAATATTATTTCTGGATGGTTAAATAATGTCACACGATTGGTCATAGTGCAGCCTTTCATTCGCAAGTGCACTGATTGCGTGCCAATTATTGTTGTGTTTGCATTGTAATGCACAACTTTGCCTCTCCTTGTTATAAAACATTGTGCATCCAAACAACTTTAGCCAATGCAGCCTCCTATGTCAGTACTGACATAGGAGGCTGCATTGGCTAGAGTGTTGCTTTACGAATAGGCTACTATAGCATATCGGATTATCAACAATTGTTGTGTGCGTGTGTGTGTTGTCATGAAGTGCTATAGACTGATTGCTTGCATCCATGATGAAATATTGTAATGTTATAGGCCAACTGCACATTGAGATAATTTAGATCGTATTAGGCAACAATCGGTGGATGGGGACCCCCCGAATATTGAGGGGTATTTCGCTCACTGTATTTGGTGTACTCTTGGACAGAGGATGTTGCTTGCTAAAAATTGAAATTGAACTTTAGCCATATATGTAGTGACAGTGAATGGTTCCGCCCCCAACTGTACTGAGCAACGTTCCTTTCCTTCTTTGTCATAGTCCACACTTTGGTTTAGTTTGAACCCCTTTGTGCTTTAGTTTGAACTCCTTCGACAGCTGTTGTAACATATCGTACTCTTGTGTGAAACAAATGCCTCCACCTGCCTTGGCCAACAGTTGTTTGGTAATAACACTGACATCCCTCCTGGACCCTCACACCCAACAAAAAGTCTTCCTGGAACTTTTTGCTTTTAATATTAATGTCATCCCACACAGCTCTCAGCTTTGTAAGCAGTAGTTTGCTGATTTTCTATTTTAATGGGCAGCTGAAGTAGAGGCCTGCATTGCAGATCTACTAACTGACACAAAAGTGCACAGATGCAAGGAAGTGTTGACCGATAATTCTGGGTCGAATCCAGCCAATCTGTGACGTATCTTCTTAAAACATCCAAAGCCAAAATACCAACTAGCTCCCAGTCGCTACATCTGGCCGGCCAAGAGTAAGGCTGTAGCGACTTTACGGCACACACACACACACACACACACACACACACACACACACACACACACCACACACACACACACACACACACACACACACACACACACACACAGACACAGACACAGACACAGACACACACCACATCCTCTCTCACCAACACACACAAACATTTACTTCCGACACCCACACACATATGCACGTACACATACATGCTGCATGCTGTTGCACTGCCACAGCGCCTTAAAT
>NC_082382.1:10360772-10384193 GCF_031168955.1 Gadus macrocephalus | reverse complement strand
CGCTCTCCTTCTCTCTCAACCCCTGCCCTCCCCCCCCCCTGCTCTCCCCCCTCCCCCGCTGAGCAGGAGGCTCGTGTTGTGCTCCTCATGTTTGAGGTTCTTCGTCAGCAACAAATGTCAAACCCACACACGTGCCCCCATGGATCAGGCAGCTGCTGATAGAGGAGGTGGTGGGGGGGGGGGGTGAATGGTGGGCCTTATCGTCACTAAATGATTCATCGTCCTCTTAGTGTTGCCTTGAATTAATTGTGTCACTCATTAGAACGGCCGTGAGCAGTGATGAGTGATTTGAGGACTTTTAGCTTTATCTCCGGCCGTCCACTCCAGCTCATTGGCGTGAAGTTCTTCTGCACAATCCAGTGTATCATTATGTTCTATTTCCAGAGTGGATTATAGCAGGCAGAGAAGAGTGGGGGAAGGCTCCCTTTTAACGTGCACTAGTAGGAGGGGCTGGGGGGAGGGGGGGGGGGGGGGGTTGTAAATACAGTGGGACCTTTGTACCACACACAGACTCAGGCACCTCCACACGACAAGGTGTCAACTCAAACGAAACAACCCTGCTTCTTATTTATTTTTTTTTTACGCCTGCACTTTTGGTTTTAAGGGCTCCGCATGACGGAGCTGGAGGAGAACAGCCAGTCTTTCTCTCGCAGGCCTCCAGTCTAGTAGTTTCCATTGAGTAGGCCCTTGAAATAGCCGGCGGCCACACAGAGCACAGTCTATTCAGCCAGAGTGTAGAGCGCCACATCAGAGCACAGAGGCAGCGGCGCCAGCCAGCGCTGCACTGACTCCAGCAGCCGTCTCTCTACTGGCACCTTCTGTCTGCAATGCGATACACACTCACACACTCACTCACACGCACTCACACAAACATTTTTGTGTTGTGTTTGTGTTGTGTGTGTGTGTGTGTGTGTGTGTGTGTGTGTGTGTGTGTGTGTGTGTGTGTGTGTGTGTGTGTGTGTGTGTGTGTGTGTGTGTGTGCGCGCGTGTGAGCCAACAGTGGGGAGTGCATATGATGAATAGTATATGTATATTTTATTTTTAATAATGGATATGTAATGCATATGTTTACGTGCATTTTCATAATGAAGCTTGAAAATACCTTATTTGTTGTATATAACTCACTTACAATTCTGACCGGGTTCGGTTGCCATTGCTTACAAGAATAATAGTAATATTGATAATACATTTGATTTTAGCACCTTTCCCAAATCCCAAGGCGCTTCACGGTGTTGAGGAGAAACAGAAACGAGAGCAGAAAGACAGATGATGTACATTACAAATGGAACAGATGGTGTAATGGTTTATAAATGGATCCAGTGCTGGGAAAGGAACTTGATGTATGCAGTAGATAACTCCGATTTGTTGCCCAAAAATACTTTATTTTGTTATAAGAGATCCGGAAACCTGCCGAAGAAATCTGAGCCGTTCGTTCAGGAAACACCAGATCAATGTCTTTCCTTTTCAAATCTCAGTCATGCATTAAGAGTATGCCAAATACTTTTTTTTATGGATCATGTATTGATTGTAGCATTGTGTTATTATATGTTGTAGTTGTA
Organism: Gadus macrocephalus; assembly: GCF_031168955.1. NCBI lineage: Eukaryota > Metazoa > Chordata > Actinopteri > Gadiformes > Gadidae > Gadus > Gadus macrocephalus. The sequence goes on along the minus strand of NC_082382.1, from coordinate 10,382,634 downwards.
AGTGTCTCGTAAGAGGCGGAGGGATGAACTGTTGGACTGTTGTCGAATTGGACGGATGACTCTTAGTGCTCTGCATGCCCTGAACGCTGTAAACATGAATCGCTGTACAACATGGTGGAGGAAACAACTTTTACTAATATAGTAAAACGACTCACGCACAAACCCTGATCCTTAAGACTTCAAAGGAAGCAAAGGCACGTTGTTTTGTTTTATATTTAAATGTTATATTAGACTGAAATGGTTCACAGCCATTTTTGGGCAACAAATATACTGTTGATCACTCAGTAGTATTCACTATATTTAAGGCAGAGCACAGTAGTATTTTACACATCATTACACTGCCCTCTTGTGGTGCTCAACAGCATTGGGTTTGGCCCATTTTGTACCACCGTAAGACATGAACTCACTGAAAGGAGAACAGGTCTAGCCGGTTATACCATTTTTCTATAAACCAACTTTAAATAGGTCAGCGAAGAACTATAATTGTAATTTATAAATACGCATCCACTCTGGTATGTGTCACATGGTGTTGTGTTTTTCAACACTGAGATCACCACCTCTGACATCACCACCTCTGACATCACCTCCTATCCACAGGAAATCGCCAAGCGGATCCAGGAAGAGGAAGAGCAGAGGGCAAGAGGAAGAGGGCAAGAGGAGCTCAGCGATGGTATGGAGACATACTTTATCTCTCATTGTTCTGCTTGGTTGTTTATGTCTGGGTTCTTCAGTTTAAAGGGTTCGAGAAGGGGAAGCCTGAGAAGGGGCGAGTTAACTACCCCCAACATTGCACTTTTTGAAAGGGCCATGAACTAGCAGATGGCAAGGAGTGCTGTAATCTGTGATGGCAGAAAAATAATACATCCGTCACCTTCTACCTTAAAGATGAAATGCAATCAAGTGGTGATCCTGAATGAATCTCTGATATTTGAGGGTTTTAACCGACTACAGTTTAAAGAGGACATATTATGAAAACAACACTTTTCCTGGGATTTGGGGTGTTGTTTTGGGTCTCTGGTGCTCCCACACGCATACAAACTTTGAAAAAAGTCTGTACATGATTTTTTTTGACTGAGATATGCCTTTCTGTACCCCGCCTACAGTTACCAAACGAGCGAGTCAGTTTCGGCGCCCCCTCCTATGTAGGAAGGGGGCACATTTGAATATTACCTCTCACTTCCCCACCCCCCTCCAATCAGAGCTTAGCTAAGATTTTGTGGACCAGCAGACGAGCGCTGGACGGAGATGTTCGCGCATTTCAGAAGCAGGGATATGGTGCGTACACATCGCTGGAAATGATGGGGGCAACATTTTTGCGACGTCGGAAAGTTCTTGTGAATGACACCTCATGACCCTTATGATTCTATTTCCGTTCGGCAACCGGGGCCAGATTTTGATAACAGAGTTGCCCAGTTGGTGACGTATGGTTTACCAGTGACGCGCATAAACATGGTGGAACATGAATGTTTTACTCAATGTAAAAGAATCAACCATCATATCACATCATTTATTATTGATTGACTTTGTGTCGTCTGTTGGCATTGACTTTGCTCAGTTGTAAACATTGTACTGGTAAACCAGCTCTAGATAAGGGCAAGTGTTGTCTTCCATACAGTGGCAATACTGTATGTGCTTCTCATAAATAAAAGCAAAAGGATAGTTGGTGATTAGGTGAGTAGATTCCCAACACAGTGCACATGAATGGTCGCTGTCGGGAACAGCGACCACTGGCGAGCCGTCTCGTTATCACTCGGAAGATGACCATGCCGAGATTCTGTCCAAAAATAGATATGTAATTTGTCATTCTGACAAATTAGCTGCCGGACTGCCGCTGAAGCTCTGGCGGCAGTCCGGCAGCTCAGCTCCAGGAGCTCCTGATATTATGTATACAATTATATAAATACCTATATATTATATAATATTACTTGATATTATATAGATATAGTGCTCTGGGAGTCTGCAAACGGCAACAATCCCTTCTCCTCCATGCTGTGGTTCAGTCTGACAGCTCATTGGTCAATGGGCAGCAACACATTTGCATTAAAGCTACGGCACCAGAAACAGCGCATTCTGAAGGGACTGAAACAGAGGGGAATTTTTTTTTCCTAAAACCTATTTCATAACAGCTTCAAAAACATGTTTTCTGAAACTCGTATTCTATCTTTACTTGTTTCGGACACCAAAATATGTCCCCTTTAAATATGTCAATGGAAGACATGTGACCACTATTAATTGTTGCTGACATGAGATGAACCTTGGCTCCTATTTGCTCTCTCTGCCTTGCCTCCACCCCTAACCCTTACCCTAAAAACACCACGAGTTCTGCAGTAGTTTCCCAGTGTTATTGCACTTTTAAAGGTTATGGTTATGAACATGCAATAATATCAGTTCAATAGGCTTTCTCTTCTGTTCATATCCAGCCGATGTGTATACTAATACTTCTCACAGTTCAACAGCATGTATTAGGGTTATTAAATTGCTAACAGCGGTAATCTATATTACTGTCACTGAAATGTTCGATTCACTGCACTTGCCACTAACCTCCCCCAACACCTTCCCTTGCCTTTGTCTTTGCATGTTTGGCTTAACTTAAGACGAGGACAGCAGCCCTGCTGGGCCATCATCTCCATGCCAGCACACGCATGGCCGCCTCTCTCCTCTAGAGCCGCAGCGGGCCGCCACCAGGGGGCAGTATTCCTCCTCCGCTCCGTCTCACTCAGACCCCAGGGAAGCTGAGAGTCCCAGGAGGGTTTTCCCTCTAGCAGACACAACTCCATGGTCAAATGAAGGACAGCGGGGGGGCCTTAGGCACTCCAAGAATGAGTGGAGGCAGTGTCTGAGGGACGACTCTGAGGGCTCTGACGTGGTCTTCTACGAGGCGTCAGACGACCCGCCCCGGCGCTCGCACCGGAGGGCCGACTCTGCCCCGTGTCGGCGCCGGGTCTCCGCACGCGCGGCGCCGACGCACAGGAAGTACAGAAGCCTTCAGGACGACCGCAACGTGAGAGAGGAGGAGGAGGAGGGGGAGGAGGAAGAGGAAGAGGAGGACGCCAGGCAGCCGAGGATTCGGGAATGGGAGCGGCATCCCGGAGAGGAGAACGGCGGTCGTCACGGAGACCGGGACGGCGAGGCTGGGCGTAGGTCAACGAGGTGCAGCCGCAGCCAGTCGGTCCGGCTGTCGGACAGACGGCGGGACTCGGACGCACCCAGAACCTGGTCTCCCAGGGAGACGCCCGACCGACACGTGCGCTTTCAGGACGAGCGGCGCCGTGGGCTCCCGAGCGGTCACCATGACAACAGCGACAGCAGGGTGTGGGAGATGCTGGGGCAGGTCCTCAGAGAAAGAGGCGTGGTCGTGCGTCACGGGGTCCACAGGCCCCCGCAGCAACCCCCGGCACCACCCCCACCTCCCGCCACGGGGCCTCAAAGCCGGCACAGCGAGGTGCATCATGGGAGTGAGGCCCCCCACGGGGACCCCCGACCACACCAGAGGGCCTTTGAACGATCCTCCTCCGCCCGGCACAGTTACCATGGCGGCGGCCGGGAGCGGAGGAGGGACTCCTCGAGGAGCGACGGAGACCACAGGGACAACCAAGAGAGGCAAGATGGCCGCCCGGCCCCCGCGCAGGACAGGGACGCGCCAGGGGGCGACAGAGAGCCGAAGCTGGCCAAGAGGGAGGCGGGCGGTGGTAGCAGCAGGTGGTGGAGGGCAGAACCCAGACCCAGCCGGGACGAAGAGGAGGGGCATGATGGGGAGGGCTCCACCCCCGACCACAGGGTTAGGGTTAGCCGCAGCGCTAGCGAGCGCTGGTACCGGCGCAGAGGGGCAGCGGAGCCGCGGTGGGAGGAGGAGAACAGGGAGCAGCTGAACCGGGAAGAGGAGGTGAACAGGGCGGAGGAGGTGAACCGGGAAGAGGTGAGGCGGGAGGACGAAAGGCCCCGTCTGAGAGTTCCTCAGCGGAGCCAGAGCATGACCACCCGTGGGGTGTTATCCAGGCTAGGGTGGAGGCCCACGGCGGCAGGTAACAACGCCCTCACCCCAAGTCCCGTTTTTCCGCCCCGCCGAGGCGTTTGGGGGGTCTCTGAGCCCCACCCCTCCCCTCTCTGGGTCCTCTCGGCCAATCTATCCTCAAATCCTCGGCACACATACGGACGCGTGGACTCTCAGTCTAGCATGTCCCGGGTGGTGGTGATTCCTCTCCTGGGTGATTCCTTCTAATCAAGAACCATGAACCTGCTCTGGTCTTCTCCCTGGGCTCTACCCTGTCTTCATATCTGATAGCATCCGCCTCTATTGAATCCTGTCCTGTCTAGAGGGAATCACCGGCTGTTTTCTCTGCGTCTTCTGTGTGACCCCAATGCTTGGGAGCTACCCACCATCTTTAATCAAACTGATTCATTATACCTGCAGGAATCTCTAGAAATAATCTTTATATTCCACTCTTTGGGTTTGATTTTTGTCTTTGTTTCTTCATTCCTTCCAAGTTTGACAGTTCTTCCCTTAAGCTCTTATTCTTGCCCCTCACACCCAGATATGACCTCTGACCTCTGCCCTGTGACCTGCTCTGGTTCCTCCAGGCTCCATGCTGCCGCCGCCCCAGCCCAGGGAGGGCTGTCTGGACCTGGGGGCGCTGCAGCAGGTGCTGCAGGACCAGGAGCTGGCCCTCCGGCTGCAGCAGGAGGAGGAGCGCCGCGCGAGGACGGGCGTCAGAGAGGTGGGTTAAAGGGTTAAAGGTCCAACTGGGAGGGATTTGGACAGCTCTGGCCGTTATTCTTTTAAGATGCCTCTAGGTAAAGCGGCATTCATTTTAACCGCGTTGTGGATTTATTTTTGACAACCGAGGATTATTGCAGTTTCTGCGGGGCTGCACTGTTTGTATCCCTCTGCCTTGTCCCATTTCTCACATGTTAAGACATGTCCCGCATTTTGGCTCTAGTTTAACTGCCTAGTCCCATTTCTCACATGTTCAGACATGTCCCGCATTTTGGCTCTAGTTTAACTGGCTGTGAAGAAGGCAGGGAGGGCTGCCGTCACAGGCCAGGGTTCGACGTCAATCAAGCTGAGCGCAGCGGATTGTGGATAAACCTGTCACTGTCTTTGCTGACTGCTACACTCCGCCCCCAACGCGGAAACTTCTGTCACTACAAATGCAAGCTAGGCAAGTTTGTTTGATATGACGGAAACTACCACAAAGGCAATGCAGCTACAACAAGTTATATTTATAACTCATTTCTTTCCCCGATGTCACATGTGGGCGACTCTGAAGTGACGCCCACACGTGACAATGTCTTTCTTTAGTTAGAAAGACGTATGACCTCTTAAGGTCTTAGCAGCATTGGTAACGTGTCCAACAACGTCCAACACCAACACACTCTTTGTCCCACATTAGGTTTGTTTGGATCTGTTCCACTTGGACCAGTTGTTCTCAAACTGGTTTCGTCAGGCCCCACCTTGGGTCAAAATAAGTGTAATTTACAGCTGGAGTACATTGCAAAATATTCCGTTGGTAGTAGATATGCTGTTATACATTGTACGATTCTGCTTTCCCCCTCAGAATGATCCCCTCCAACCCATCTCCCTGCATTGACCCTGACCCCACCTGCAGGACACTCCCCCCCCCCCCCCCCCCCCCTTGCAATACCCCCTGCGCCCCCCATTTTGACAAACTCTGCCCTAGATAGAGACAGAGGAACGCTTGAGGGGCGGATTAAACAAAGAAGATGACTTGATTCAAATGAAGCTCTACCAGTTAGTAGAGCTGTCATGCGATTCAAATATTTAATCGTGATTAATCGCATTAATGTCATAGTTAACTCACGATTAATCGCAAATTCTTTTTCTATGCTAAATATCCCTTGATTTTTTTGTCCCATAATTCTTCTCATTTTAATTCTCTTATCAACATGGTGAAGTGCATCGGCTTGCCTTGTGCAAATGATTTTTTATTGATAACAACATTGGCATATACTGATCAAAACAGGATGATACAAAAAAAGAGCCTATAGTGCAATTAAACGACTGCATTGAACCAATGTCATTTGAACATAGCAGTCAGGCTACTGCTTCTTTGTTTTGAGCCAAAGAATTATTATTATTTATTTTTTTTTATAAAATAATTGCGTTAATCGCGCGTTAAATTTTTTGAAGCCGTTAAATTTGGTTTGCGTTAACGCCGTTAATAACTCGTTTAACTGACAGCTCTACCAGTTAGTAACCGTGACCTCTGCCGTGTTGTCCCCAGGCCGCTCGCAACTCCTACCACGAGGGGGACTTCAGGGTGGCCCAGGTGGCGCAGGACGAGGTGGGACTGCCACCTTTGAACCTCCGGCCCCATGTTTCCAGGCTCATCACAACAACCATCATAATCGTATCATGTCAACCTATTGTAACCTTGTGCTTTTCTATGTGCTGTTTGAATGACAGGAAATAGCTCGATTTATACAAAAACAAGAGATAAAGTCGAGGAGGCGGTCTCGCGAGCTGGACGGCCCGGCGTCGTGGCGGGAGCACAGAGAGATGATTAGTCACCCTGAGAGGACGGCTCCCAGGGACCCCCAGGTAATGAACATGAACTAGGTGGAGTGGGGAGATACTTTCCATGGATTTACATCCTGTGTGTGTCTGTACTATGTACGTGTGTGCATGTCTGGTGTGTGGATGTTGATACCAGTATGATGATAACTGCTGCCATGGCTAATCATTACAAAAACTTGGCACCACATAGACTCAGCTCAATGATTTCCTAATAAGAGTGGGTCACTGCAGGGCCAGGGGAAAAGACGAGACTCAGATGACCTGCCCCCCCCCACAGAGGAACACTCCCCAGAGAACCAGCCGCCCAGTCCAATCTCCGACCTGACGTAACTCACTCCCACCTGGAGCACAGCGCTCCCTGTGTCTCTTATCTTAGTCCAACCAGAGAGCGAGCGTGTGAATGACCTTGTGTTGGCTTTGCAGGCAAACCCAGGTGATCAGAAACATCGCTGAGGAGCTGGACCCCACCTTCAGGGCCCCGGGGCCGGGGGACGCCACGCTCAAAACCGGGCCCGCAGGTACTGAATGGGACTCGGTTGGCAATAATGAGGTTGAATCATACACTGTCAAACAAATCGTTAGCCTCATAGGTCTGAATAAGGATGAAGTATTGTATGTTTTGAATGTAAAAATAGCTGATTGGCTTCGGATATAGCCAATAAGGCTAGCCAACTAGCCAACGATATGGACACGTTAATTAGTGTCCGTGGACGGGTTAAGCGAATGTGACTCCATCAACTTACACCCAACCGTTTTGAGGGTGTCTGTTTGCCTTCTAAGGAGTGTCGCGATTGTGTTAGATTTGTGCGAGGATCCATATTTGCCACGTTGGGAGCAGGACTTGACTGGCCGCATGGCACTCGTCTATCGCCGAAACTCGTCGAATATAAAATCCTTCATAGCTTTTTAATATAATATAACTGTCCACCAGGACCTTGTAAAACACAGAATACAAAGATGAACTGGCTCCCGAGATCATAACAATGATGTTCTTGTGTTACGGAGGCACTGAGATCCCTTAAAACGGTGACGGGTCCTTTGAGGTCGACCGACCGCCAACCCGCCAAACAGCCTCCCAGACCGAGGGCGGCTGACTAGTTCTAACCAGCCCCGCCACCCCTCTCCTTCCACAGGCCCGTCCTGTCCGTCCGTCCCCATCCCCCCCTCGGGCCCCAGCAGTGTGCTGGAGGAGCCCACCTTCATCCCGCCCACCAAGCGCCAGCCGGACAAGTCTGGGCGCAAACCCAAAGAGAAGAAGGAGAACTGCAAGCAGCAGTAGGCCCAACTGCGGTCAGCCAGGGCACCGCACCAAGAACACAACCAGAAAGAGGCCTTTTCAGGGACATCAGACACAGAGCTGCATAGCAGCAGCTCAGCTAGACTATGGGGCTTGAAATGGGGGAAGTGTGTCTGGAATAATCCGGAAGCTGGGTTTTATTTTTGTATTTTGTTTTGCCGTCCCGGCTCGCTCGCACAATACAGGCCAGAGCAGCCAAGGGAAACAGAATTGTTCCTAAGTTCCTGTTCTGGGGAACGGACTGTTCTGGCAGCGCTGTAGGCACACGATCCTGCTGTACTCGGAAGGGTAGAGCTACAGCCTCTCTGTTCTTCAGTGTTGGCGAGGGTTTATTTAACTTGTGTATCTATTTTATTTTTTTATGTCTTTTATAATGTTTCTTTATTGCATGGGAGATGTAATGTATGCATCTAAGGTTTGTAGGTACTATTTCTCTATTAGTTGGTATGAGTGATTTACAACTGCTCATAAACTGCAACTAATCTCATGTCTCAAACTCACCTACCGCGGGCCAGCGGTAGGTGAATATGACAACGCAGATTACTAGAAATGGCTGTTTATTGTAATTTATTGTAATCTCTAAATTATATATTCTCAATTTACAGTATATGTCAGTAGCAACAACTATGTTTTAACATTCATCCGCCCATGTAGATACAGAAAGCTTATTTTCGTAAATGTAAGACGATATGTTGATTAAATTGATCACGTCGACTTTATAAATGTTTTTGAGCAAAACAACTGGTGTTTTTTGGGGGAGGTTTTTATGTTGCTGTTCGATTCTAAGCTTTTACGGGACCCAGTTTACTGTAATGTTGGTTGTTATATTCTAAACCGGTGGAAAGCCCCCACAATGTTGCAATTGAATGTCAGAGGTTTCATTTAAGAGTGCACCTACTGGAAAACCAACAGGAAATTCCATAGAGATAAGGAATAAACAATTACTTGATTACCGATGCAGGAATTGGTAACGTGAGAGTGGTGACATCTGTTTGGGAAAGACAGACTATTCTAGCGTTTTAGTATCAATCCAACAATCTTTTTCTACCTCAGACATTAAGGGTTTCAATAACTGTTAAACTGCAGGACTCCACCTTTCTACAATAATAAGAAAACTACTCTAACAACACAGTGAAACCATCATCTGATGAGTCCGATTGTTAATGTATTTGTCACCGACGTTTCAGAGAATGAGTCATAATTCTGCTTCAAGGCAAGTAGTAGGCGGTATTTCTAGTGATATGCTTTACAGAAACCTTTATTCATAAATAGCAAACCATGATGACCTTCACAATACAATGCCCACACTGTGACGAGTCCGCACCTACCAGGAAACCACTGCGTTGTTCATTCAAAACTCCATAAAAATTTGTCAACATTGCATGTTAACTCTCATTTGCTAGAACATTTACAAAATGGAAGTTCAACCATTTTATTTTTATTTTAAGATACATTTAATCACCTTTAACTCAGTTCACTAAGTGCAGTTGTTTTGTAACTGAACGAAATTGTTACCTGGACTTAAAAAAGCAATTCCATCCTATTTACAATACAAAAAACGTATTTACAATTGCTAATAACACAAAAATGTCCAACAGGTATAAATATTCCGTAACATCATCCGTTTCAACTGACTAGCAGATGGAAACACAATGAGCTTCAGTAACCTTATTCCTCATCCAGATTTCACTACTCTGAAGAATAATAATAATAATAATACATTTAATTTAGAGGCGCCTTTCAAGACACCCAAGGTCACCTTACAGAGCATATAGTCATCATTCAAAACTAAGTAAAACAGACTAGGAATAGAAGGAAAACAGAGGTTAAACATGAAGAATAATAATAATTAATAACACTCAAAGACGCCTAAAGTGAAGGGGGGACCTCACTAACCACCACCAATATGTAGCACCAGAATGTAGAATGTAGGCCTACATCGAAAGCATCTAGAATTACAGCGAATCTATGTCCGAAAAACAGTATGATGTAAACCAAGGGATATTTAAAGACCGCTGGGCTATATTACAGACACATTTTATACACTTAGTCCAGCCTCACATGAGAAGCAGAGAACTTGTGAATCTGTGTTCCTCTATAACCCTGTTTAACAAAGGATTGCCACAGCCCGAGTTACACAGTAATGGGCGAGGCTCCTCCAGCAGTGGCTGTGTGAACGGACGGCTCGTCTTCCAGTCCAAGGTGTCAACAGCTGCCCCGGGGGGATCTGCTTGTTGATCCAACAATTCTTTGGCGTCCCAGAGGGGTCCAGGGCCGGGGCAATTCACACAATGAGCTTGTGCGTGGAGTCCTCTGAGTTCTCGGAGGCCAGGGACTCTGAGCTGCTCACCTGCTCGGGCTCGTGGAAGCTGCACTCGACGGCCATGAGAGTCCTTGGCTCATCTGGCAGAGTGGAAAGAGTTTCATTTGAATGTGTTGAATAATATATTTATTATATTATAGATATAAATGTATGTATATGTAAACAAAAAAACTAATATTATTATTCTAATTTTTCCATTAGATATTATTTTTGTTAACAATGAATTTATTTTTATGTATATGACATTTGCTAAGCAGGTTCCGGAGGGGTTTTCATATGCAAAACGTTTCCCGCCATCTGGCACGTGGCACGTGGCTCCAGGAAGCAATGACTCACCGGTCGGCGTCGTGATGAAAGGTGGCTTTTTGGCCATTGTTTGGCCCTTCTTTGCTTTTAATTTGGTCAAGACTTTGAGCATCAGTATGAGGGGAATGAGCAGAACCACACAGCTGACGGCTATGACTAACCACCAGGGCAGCATCGTGTCTTCTTCTGCTTAGGAAGAACAAAATAAAACCAATATTCAAGTAAATGAATTGCATGGCATTTTAATACGACCATGAACATGAGAAACACACGGCAAGAGCTAGTGCACAAAAAATGAGAAAAAAAAACATACCATTACTCTCTTTATGTCTTTGTGTCGTAGTCGTCGTTGCTGCGGTGATCGTTGCGTGAGAAACGCATCTGCTGTCAGTGTACGCATCACCCCTGATCATGGATTCATATGGGTGGGTGCACTTCCTGAAACAGAAACAAAACACTAAGGTGAGAGGAGCCCGGTCAATGGCGAGGGAGGGAAGAAATGAAAGACCCCGGGGGGCTGAATCGTACATGTTTCTCCAGGGGATACACTTCTGGTTGTTCTGGTTGTTAAAGGTCCCAGCTGGACACGGCCTGCAGTAGCCTGCACAGAGGAGACAACCTTTACATCAGTCACTCTTTAAGAGGGACTCATTCACCAAGACAAGACCTCTGTTAACCCATAAAGAAAAACTATGCCTGTTCTTCTTATACACCGATGTATGAGCTTTACTTCAGGAGCAAGTGAATGAATGCATGCAAGAAAGGCGTCTGGTCCTACAGAGACTGAGTATTTCTGTCTGGTTCTGACCTCCTTGGGGTCCACGGCCTCTCCCACACTGCGGGACGCAGATGGAGCAGTGCTTGTCGTTACACAGCAGAGGGTCCGGGCAGCCACACTGTGTGTCCTTGGTTCTGGTGCACGCCTCCACGGTGTGTTGAACACCTTCAGCGTTCAGTGAGGGGGAAGAAGTGAGGGGTTCACAGGTTTGCATACGTGACGTAACACCTATCACTTAAATGTGAAAAGAGATCAGGAAAGTGTAGACTATAGTTTAACAAAGTAATAGAGAAAGCAGAGGTAGGTTGTCTGCAGACCACCTCTGTTTCGCTAATACTTTGTTGAATTTCTAAATAAAATTAAACTTTATTCTGCGGTTTTATGATTTTTTTCATTGTAAGAGTTTAAATGTAGTTTAAGTCCTTCCACAACATGGGCAGACAGGGTGATGGGTTCACAAAGGGATCTAGAGTCTCATACCTCCACACTGTCTACACTTGGTACATGCGTTCTTTGAAGGGTCCAGGGTGAATGTGCCATTCTCACAGGGGACACAGAGGTCGTCCAGCACCGGGCCACAGTAATTGAAGATCCGATAACCTGTTCTCGGGGATGCCAAGGGGAGCAATGGAGAGAAGGAGATGGCGTTGGTGGGGTGGTGTAGGGGATGATAAAGAAATAAGAGACCGAAAAAATAAACAAGCAACTAGTGGATTGATAACAACATGCTTGCCATCAGCGATAACTGAATCAATTTAACAGCAACATCCTCAGTTCCCCTTCCATGTAGTCAGTAGATGCTACACTATCAGATGAAGTCTGCATCCCTGTTAATGCCCTTTTTTAAACAGGGGGAAATGTTTTGGTGGTAGAATGAAAACGCAAAATGATTCTTGATAAAGGGGGGAGCCAATAAATCAGGATTTCACGAATACGAATACGTTCTTGTTATTATGATTAGCTTTAAGATACTGCTTTCTTAAAGCTAGTCCATCACTTTTACTTCATGTGTAGGTCTACGAGTTCAACCTTAAAGATCTATATTTAATTCTTAAAGCTTATTATATGAATCCTAAACTTAACTTACCCTCAATACATTTTTTACAGCACACGTTGTTCGTCCCACTGGGGGTCTCCCAGGTATTGCAGACATTCCTCTCCGCATGAATCCAGCAGCAATGGATCAGCAAGAAGCCGATCACTCCGAACAGCATCCTTTTTCTTCCCTTATGCTTCTTCGGTATTTTTAATCCAGGTAAAAAGATCAGAAGGCAAAGACGCTCCGTTAAAAACAGCAAATTAATAAAAGAATAAATGAACGGCAAAAAAACGACAGACAATTCAGGTTAAACAAAATCCGTAATTGTATTTGGAAGTTTCCAATACCTAAAGCGTCAGCCGTTTCCCTTATCCAACTTCTCTATTTAAAATCAATAGCCTCTTATTACTTAGGTTCAAACTCAACTAAAGAAGCATTTGGTTGATATTTAAAAGTCCCCGGCTTCTGGTTTCAGCGAGGAAAGTTGGTATTTATATCAGCTGCTCTTATGTGAGGGGCGCGTCTTCTAAAGGTCTGTCCGGGGGTGAAGGGGGGGGTGGGGGTTCTACGACTGTTCAGCTTAGAAATAACTGCAGAGAGGCTATTTTCTAGATAGGCTTGGTTCTTCTCCATTGTAGTTCCAGTCTTCACTCTATTGCTACTATTGGTGGGTAATGGTGCAGCATGAAACATTAACCTGTTGAAATGATCAAATAGGCTACCTCAAATGCAAGTGCACGGGGCGATACGTGCATTTGCATAGCGACTCACGATTCTTACCTTCTTTGTGCTTACTTTGACTCGTGTGTAGCCTATTTTGTGAATGGGAAGGTTAAAGGTAGAAGGCTACTGGCCGAAAGATTTTAGAGTTATTATTTGAATTAATACGAAATGGCAAACATACCGCCATTTATGTGAAATGCGCTGTTTCGAGTTGACAGAACCTGCTTCAGGATTGGCCAATGAGTTTTATATAATATACCGCTCCCGACTAATTTCTGACAAATCAGGGACTTCGTTCAGGGATCCATGTTGCCATATCGACTGTCATTTATAAATTACAGGTGCGTGAAATTAATAATTTGGCAATAGTGGATAACGGAGGGAGAAGAGGCCGGGGACCTTTATTTATTATGTTTTTTTTGTTCCAAAATCTTGCTGTCTTTTTAATTTTCTGCTCCCCCCCTAATCTTTACAACTCTCAATCGTACCTATCTCACTTTTCTATTCATGTGAATATCCACCAGGTGACTTTTACTGGGCTCCTCCAAACACAAGGACGCAGGGTGGTGTTGAAGGTTGATGTAGAAGTTTGTAGGTAATGGTGCTGGGGCTCCATGTTGCCATTTATGAGATCTTTCCCTGAGTGTGTGTGGTGATAGCTGGTTTAACCTGTGCACACTGATTTGTCATTGTTCAACTAGTGTGCAGCCTCACCAAGCTCCAGAGTCCAACCAAACTGGGCCAGGGAGCAGCTGTGCGAAGGGGATTACTTTACTTTGTTTGATTTCATTTTCCTCTGAGCATTGTTTGTCTGAGCATTAAATTGTCTGCCTACAAATATTGTATTAAGAATATTACATTGTTATGTTACTTATTTATTGCCCACCAAAGCAATCCTATTATGTGATATTTAAACAAAACAAAAACGTTCATATTACTTAAATTTAATATAACTTATCTTTAATAAAACATTATTATTACATATCAGGTTTTTTTTAATCGATTCAGTACTGGAAAAGGGAATTTATTCATTTGACCAATATTTTACTTCAATACATTTGTTTACAGTCCAGACCGCCATCAGTAAGCAGCACTCTAAGGTCTCTTGTCAAAGAGCACAAATCTCAGAATGTCAAATAAAATGAGCAAATTCCTGTAGAAAGATCAACTTTTAGTCGGACTCATGTTTTTTTGCACGTGACCGAGAATTAGCCAAGCAACCCATGACATTTGATTTAATTTAGCCCAACCCAAAAATGTCATCATTACTCATCATTATTCTACAGACAGAAGCTATTTTGATCCACACTAAAATGCTGCTGGGATATCACAAGCCACACACACACACACACACACACACACACACACACACACACACACACACACACACACACACACACACACACACACACACACACAAAAGCCCGTTCCCTTGGCTGTGGTTTCGCTGGATAGTAGGTAGGGACAGTGGGAATCTCGTTCATCCTGTTTACGTGGTTGTTTATGTGTTTGTGCCAGTCATGAGTCTAGTAAAACCACTTTGTATTTTGGTAAAATTCCCCTTATTCCCCCTGGATCACGATGCTTCTCAGCAGATGGCATGGCTCATTCTAGTCTGGCGGTACAGGCAGGATTTACACGTTGATGTGTAGAGATCTTATTTTCGGAAGACAGTGAAAGTGGAACTGCCTTCTGTTTGGAACAGAAGATGAAACCGCAGCAAGGATGCCAGCCTACTGTACTAACGACAAACTAAATGCTGTGACCGCAGCCCACATCCTCAGCCGTAGCCCAGCGCCTCCTCTTTGTTTTCCTTTTGTTTCTATGGGGGACCCAATCCTGGCATTTCCACATCCTATCATCTGTGGACATCTTCTGGAGCATGTCTGAACCACATCTGCATCCGCTGTGGCGTCCTCTGATCCTGGAGAAGACCATCACGTCCCCCACCTCTCCTATACAGGGTGAGTAGAAGGGAAGAAGAAGTCATGGTCTGTCTTTGTGTTTTCTCTTCCCTGTTAGATTACAAATAAATCCTTTATAGTGCTCCATGAATTCTCAACCTTAAGACTCCACCTGGAAGTATTCCTTGGATAAGCTCCACATAACACACACATAGACATGTTATGTCTACAATTTGGTTATAATTGTATTGATCTACGCACACACACACGCAGACATGACACGTATTCTAATAACATCCACACACACACACGCACGCCTACGTGAAATTTCCCCCCGTTACCACACTCATGCGTCATTCGTCTACTTTAAGCCCCCCCCCCGCCCCCCAGGACCTCCCACGTGGAGCACTGGCGCATTTGAAGAGAAGCTCAGATGTTCACCACAGCTGTGAACGGGTGAAATGTCATCGTCCCCTGACCCGTTCACCGTGACCTTCACAGGGACATTATCAGTGTCAACATCCACTGGATGGTGTGACTCATGTTGAATGAATGACCAGCTGTTAGTCCGGTCACCACATTGTGACGTTGGTGAGTCACCACCGTGATGCAGCTGAGATGCTTCTCGCAACTCTGTCATGTTATTAGCTCCTAATCTGAAGACATCCTGGAACATCCAGCTCAGATTTAGTTTTGCTATCAATAGACGCTGCTTTGAGAACACCACGCTGTTCTGTTCTGAGTTTCACTCTACTACAACAAGTGCAACACGTGCCTTTTGCAAGACCACGTCATTTCCTTAACTGAAATACTTGAGATGGAACTTCTCTGGTGCCTGCAAAACCACGTGTTTATAAGAAACAAAGTTTCACCTCTCAAGAGTTTGAGCCTTTCAAGGCAGTTTCTGATAAACACGTGGTTTAGCAGCCGCTGAGGGGCACATCTGTGATTGGCTTTAAGCCTCTTCTGAGACAAGCCCACTGGAAACTACAGACGTAGGCCTGGAACTTCCACCGGGGGTTACGCGTATAATCTGGGCGGGGACAGAGTTTGAAGCATATAGCTGTATAGTGTAGTTCACTGAACACAAAGGGGTAGGAAAGTTATAGAATAAGAAGGCCCTGGGACAGGGACGCGGGAAGTGGGGGTGCTTAGGGTGCTGCAGCACCCCCCCTGGCGGCCTCTGGCTGTAACTGCAAGTGAGAAGGTTTTATGAACAAATCAATACTAACCCTAACCCTACCTGGTGTTACCCCCTATGTTTTATTCGATACTTTTCAACAGTGTTACCCCTTATGGGTTTTTCATGACCTCAGATAAAAAACGACAGTTTTTTTACGTTTCATTTGATAAAAACGACAGTGTTACCCCTTATGTTTTTATTCATGACGACCAATAAAAAACAACAGTGTTACCCCCTTTATGTTTTTATTCATGACGACCAATAAAAAACAACAGTGTTACCCCTTATGTTTTTATTCATGACGACCAATAAAAAACAACAGTGTTTCCCCTTATGTTTTTTTTCATGACGACCAATAAAAAAAGGAACAGTGTTACCCCTTATGTTTTTTTTCATGACGACCAATAAAAAAAGGAACAGTGTTACCCCTTATGTTTTTTTTCGTGACTACCAAAGAAAAACGACAGTGTCACCCCTCATGTTTCATTTGATAAAAACGACAGTGTTACACTGTCGTTTTTTATTGATCGTCATGAAAAAAAACATAAGGGGTAACACTGTCGTTTTTTATTGGTCGTCATGAAAAAAAACAACAGTGTTACCCCTTGTTTTTTTCTTGATGACTGATAAAAAACGACAGTGTTACCCCTTATATTTTATTTGACAAAGACAACAGTGTTACCCCTTATGTTTTTTTTCATGACGACCAATAAAAAACAACAGTGTTACCCCTTATGTTTTCTTTCATGACGACCAATAAAAAACAACAGTGTTACCCCTTATGTTTCCTTTCATGACGACCAATAAAAAACAACAGTGTTACCCCTTATGGTTTTTTTCATGACGACCAAAGAAAAACGACAGTGTTACCCCTTATGTTTCATTTGATAAAAACGACAGTGTTACCCCTCATGTTTCATTTGATAAAAACGACAGTGTTACCCCTTGTGTTTTTTTTCATGACGACCAAAGAAAAACAACAGTGTCACCCCCTATGTTTTATTTGATAAATATCAACAGTGTTTTCCCCTTATATTTATTTCATGACGGCCGATAAAAAACGACAGAGTTACCCCTCATGTTTTTTCCATGTTGACCAATAAAAAACGACAGTGGCACCCCTGTCGACGTTTTTGCAGGGATCGGAACATGAGCTGTTTAGAGTGTTAACCTCCGAACTTAAAAATGCACCATCAAGACACCGGTTAAAGTCATCACAAAGGTTATACTTGACTTTATAATTCGCATGAAATAGAGAAAATAAACTTCCAACAGTGGTCATCAACCGGACTTGAACCCCGGTCTTGAGGGGGTTAGGCAGAGTGCACCCCACTGCACCACTGAGGCGATGACAATACACAATAATCAATCATCAATAAAGAGGATATACATGACATTAAAATGCATGTGTGTATTTCTATTATTTCCCTTATGGTTTTTTTCGTGACTACCAAAGAAAAACGACAGTGTCACCCCTCATGTTTCATTTGATGTTTTTTATTGGCCGTCATGAAAAAAAACATTAGGGGTAACACTGTCGTTTCTATTGGTCGTCATGAAAAAAAACATAAGGGGTAAGACTGCTGTTTTTTATTGGTTGTCATGAAATAAACATAAGGGGTAACACTGTCGATATTTATCAAATAAAACATAGGGGGTAACACTGTTGTTTTTCTTTGGTCGTCATGAAAAAAACCACAAGCGGTAACACTGTCGTTTTTTATTGGTCGTCATGAAAAAAAATGACAGTGCTGTTACCCCTTGTTTTTTTCATGATGACTGATAAAAAACGACAGTGTTACCCCTTATATTTTATTTGACAAAGACAACAGTGTTACCCCTTATGTTTTCTTTCATGACGACCAATAAAAAACAACAGTGTTACCCCTTATGGTTTTTTTCATGACGAGTCGACCAAAGAAAAACGACAGTGTTACCCCTCATGTTTAATTTGATAAAAACGACAGTGTTACCCCTTGTGTTTTTTTTCATGACGACCAAAGAAAAACAACAGTGTCACCCCCTATGTTTTATTTGATAAATATCGACAGTGTTTTCCCCTTATATTTATTTCATGACGGCCGATAAAAAACGACGGAGTTACCCCTCCTGTTTTTTCCATGTTGACCAATAAAAAACGACAGTGGCACCCCAGTCGACGTTTTTGCAGGAATCGGAACATGAGCTGTTTAGAGTGTTAACCTCCAAACTTAACAATGCACCATCAAGACACCGGTTAAAGACATCACAAAGGTTATACTTGAATTTATAATTCGCATGAAATAGAGATAAGAAACTTCCAACAGAGGTCATCAACCGGACTTGAACCCCGGTCTCCAGGGGGTTAGGCAGAGTGCACCCCACTGCACCACTGAGGCGATGACAATACACAATAATCAATCATCATTAAAGAGGATATACATGACATTAAAATGTATGTGTGTATTTCTATTATTTCCCTTTTTTTTTTTTTCAAGGCGACCAAAAAAAACAACAGTGTTACCCCCTTTATGTTTTTTTTCATGACGACCAATAAAAAACAACAGTGTTACCCCCTTTATGTTTTTTTTCATGACGACCAATAAAAAACGACAGTGTTACCCCTTATGTTTTTTTTCATGACGACCAATAAAAAACAACAGTGTTACCCAGGGACGCGGGAAGTGGGGGTGCTTAGGGTGCTGCAGCGGCCCCTGGCTGTAACTGCAAGTGAGAAAGTTTGCTGAACAAATCAATACTTTTTTTTTGTTGCATAATTTTATCATACAACATGATTTTTCATTAAATTATTGACATCCACCCTTTTTATGATATTTATCATATTATCGGTACTATGCTGATTTTACATAAGCATGTTGGTGTTCAACATCTGTTGTAGTGAACATTCTAAAACTGGTGTAAAATGTTGCTGCCATATTAATAGACACGTTGAATGTTATCGTTTTGATTCTGGAATCCCGCACGTAAACTGGTTGGCAAAAAAAGAGCAAAGACGGGCGGTTCACTTGACGGAGAAATCGTCACCTTCCTCATATCAGACAACTCGTAAGTCTGGATGAAAATTAAGGCTTTCTATTAATGTCACTTTCCTTTGTAAACCTTTAGAAATAACCTCCTGAATCCTTGTTATAACGCTGTGTATAATCCCGGACCGCAACAGCTTGTCGGCATGTTGTTAGTGTGTGAAATTCAGCCCAGTATCAGCCGAGTTGACTCTAATTTCCACATTGTTTATTTGCTAACGTTTGTGAATAACAGTGGCTAGTTGACAGAACTCTTTTTACACACCAGTAGAGTGTTTATCAGAGCGGATCCCTGAATGTGACGTCACCCCTCATCTCGTCTCTGTAAACAACGGATGTTGCGCAGCATTTATTATGACGTCATTATATAGATTCTCTCTCAGCACCCCCCCCCCCTCGGACTGACTTCCCGCGTCCCTGCCCTGGGATAAATGCAATTGTTCGACCGATTTCTATCAAGAAGATAATGAAAAGGAAAAAATAATGCGCAGACAAAATGTTGAACATATATATTTTTTTATTCTTATATATAATAAATTTCTATGTACAATTTATTCTTTTGTAAAGAAACAATATGAAGGAGAAAGCTTCGATTGCAAACAGTGTTTCATACTTAAGGACGGGAGGAAGAGAATGTAAAAGTGCTCAAATAATATCTGGTGTGTTGCCATTTATTTTCCAACCGTGGAACTATATTCCAATAGACACGCAGGTCTTTGCTGTTGTCTTACCAGGTGTCAGACAGCTATGGTTTCCCATTGAAGTCAGTGTTGAAACATGGCTAATGATAATGAGACCCTATGATACCTAATTATACCCATAGTAAGACTGCGACAACACAACTATTCACCACAGCGTCTGGGACGGCTTCCAACATGTTGAGCTTTGTCTTCCCTCATGTCTGGGATTTTATTTTTATTTATTTTTTTCAGCCTTTAGTCTTTCTTTGAAAGTGGCTGTGGTTTCACGACACTGTTTGCAATAGTGTTTTGAGGGGTGTTGAGTTACCGATAAGGGCGGGACATCACATTTGTTCAGAACTGGACTGTCATGAATAGAGTGGCGAAGTCATGCCCCTTCCGGTAGAGCCCATGGACCTATGAGATCAAAAAATATGTATGGGTTTCAAAGGAGATAAAGTAATTACTTTCTGGTCCCAGTCTTTATATGCCCCGGATTACACATATGTTGTTTGTGGATTTAAATGATACTTTTTTTATCAAACTTGGGAAAATGTTTCATTTTCTTTGCATGAAAAATGTAATCATTTATTTATCATTTATCATTTAAATCCACAAACAACATATGTGTAATCCGGGGCATATAATGACTGGGACCAGAAGATAATTACTCTCTCTCCATTGAAACCCATTCATATTTTTCGATCTCATAGGTCCCATGGGCTCTACCGGAAGGGGCGTGACTTCGACACTCTATGTCAGGGCTCCGTAACTGAGAGCGATATTACATTCAACATAGCACAGTTAGGACAGTGTTAATTGGCCACAAGGTTACAAAACGTCTGATTGTCTGTCAGCCAGCCGTGAAAAAGACAAGGTATGACACCGTCGAAGCAACAGGACCACATAAATAACAACAAAAATGGATCCAGTGTATGGATTCTCTCTTTAAAATATTGGCAAGCGGTTAGCCCCTCCCTCCCGCCCCAACCCGCAACTTTTAAAAAGTAATACTTGAAAATAAAATCAACAAAAGTCATCTTTCTTCAAAGCAGTTGAGACGGACATGCAAATGTGCAGCCCACTAAAAACTACATCATGGGGGAGGGGTGTTCCTTCCTTGAAATTTGGGAAACACATTTATGAGTTTGGCAGATTCACACTTCATTTAGAAGACCTTGGCCACGCAGAGAGAAGGACACGCCTCAACACAATACTGGAGCAGAGTTGGTATTGGGTGTGTGTGTTCAACCACCAGAAGTGGCAGATCTCTGGTCAGGGAGGGAGCGACCCTGGTGTGTGTCAGGAATTGAGATAGTTGGACACAAGCAGGTCTCGGTAGACCCAACAGTGATCTGCACTTAATGTCAAATAGCTGTAGCTTCAAAGGATCACCACGTTGAACACCACTCACATACCATCAACTGTACAGGTTGTCACGGCAATACAAAAGATGGGGTTTCTATTTTCTTTTCGTTTTGCATTGATCTCAAAGCCATGTTGGGACATGTGCTCCTTGAGTGTGTGTGTGTGTGTGTGTGTGTGTGTGTGTGTGTGTGTGTGTGTGTGTGTGTGTGTGTGTGTGTGTGTGTGTGTGTGTGTGTGTGTGTGTGTGTGTGTGTGTGTGTGTGTGTGTGTGTGTGAGAGAGAAAAAGAGAGCGAGAGAGAGAGAGGATTCCCTCTCCTTGTGCTTTTTCATTCCGTTGCCTGGACACCGGAGAGACCACGTCGCCATGGCTCCCAGCCTCTCCTCTCTGACTTCAGGGTCAGTGGCCGGTCAGATGGAGAGAGAGAGAGAGAGAGAGAGAGAGAGAGAGAGAGAGAGAGAGAGAGAGAGAGAGAGAGAGAGAGAGAGAGAGAGAGAGAGAGAGAGAGAGAGGTCATTTGTTTATGCTCAAGAGGATTCTATCGGCGCCATCTCCCAAGAGGGTCACATGATGTCAACGAAGAACTCGCAGGGGTTTCCCATGGCGTGCTGGAAGGACTGGCGGCTGGCGGTGAGCTCGGGCGGGACGGCGGCCAGCTCCCTCCCGGGGGGGGCTCCAGGGGGCGTGCTGCTGGTGGCGGGGGT
>NC_082382.1:10348272-10355772 GCF_031168955.1 Gadus macrocephalus | reverse complement strand
TGACGATGGTCGCCATGTCTGTCTTGCTCGCCGACAGCGGTAGGTCATCGAATTCTACCAGGGAGAAGGAACGAAGCAAGGAGAGAAGGGTGGAAGGGAGAGAGGGAAAAAGGTTTAGTGAAAAACAAAAAACAAAAACCAACGCACAGCTATTTCCCATTGTAAAGGTCTTTCTGTGGAAGGCTGGTTTGTGGTCCGGGGAATAGCCAAGTTAAGGAGGGGTGCCGGTGGCGTGTGGTGTGTGGTTATGGGGCCGGACGGGGCTGTGTTTACCGTAGTGTGGGTAGGGGCCGGTCAGGGCCGTGGTGTGGGAGATCCAGGCAGCGGGGTCAATGGGCCTCACTGGCTCGGCTGGACAGGAAAACATCACAGGAGACCATGCACTGTGAATGCCTTTCAGCCAAAACCATGGATATCCTGGGGTCATTTCTAAGCTATACCCTTTACTATTAATGGGGTCATCTCTGTATAATACCTTATACTATATACACCCACTGGGATCACCCAGGCTAAAAATGCTAGCAGACACGGTATTGTAAGACACTTCGTATAAGAGTCGACCAAACAACACAAATACATGTCATTATTAATCAGCATGATATCATTATGAACTGCACTAACAAGATTAATGTGTAGTTTGGTACCGAGGGTCTCACCGCGGGGGATGGTGAAGTAGCTGCGGGGGGAGGGGTCCCAGCACTTGGCAACAGTAAGACTAATGGGACTGAGGGGGAAACACACAGACGATATTAATACAGCAAAACACATCATTCACATTATCCTTAGAGCTGCTGGAGGAACGCCTCAAGAGCGGTAAAGATAGAGAGCAGAAAGGAGTACCGTTTTGAAGCTCAACATCGGAAAAAGCAGACAATCCGTCTGCTTTTTCATCACAGGTTTCCCACCTGTGATGGACAGGCAAGTTTGATTCCCTGAACCAATAAGGGAAGAGATAACTTGATTGGTCAGATCGGTATAAAATCTAAACAGACTCAGACAGAGGCAGGCTCAGTCCACCTAAACAGATATTCTCACGGTGCGTTTCACTCACGATAGGCTGACGGATGGCTATGGCATTTCCAACAAACTGTACTGACATAGCTCTTAAATCCTCTCTACAGCACCTTTAACCCGACCATGCTGCTGCTTATGCTTATTCTGTTTGTTGTGCAAAAGGTGACAGAGACAGCCGGGTGCAAAATGTCCTTTCATCCCGGCAGGCTCCATTCCATCAGTGCTGCATCAAACTGCACCGACTCTCGTCCAATCACACGAGGCCGCTTGGATGCTGAGTAACATTAGCGTAATCCAGATTTGCAGATTCCACTTGAATTACCGTCGATGAGATTTCCTTACTAATACGTTCAATCCTCTGCTGTGGTGCGGATGTGTGCACAGACGTGTGCATTTTCTGTGCGTAAATACTATAGTGTAGTGATAGAAGTCTAGTGATAGTATATAGTATAGTTATAGTACATCATATATACTGTAGTTATAGTAACGTTTCTGTGTATGTTTGTTTTCTTACCCAGTTTTAGACACGATCTCTCGGAGTATCCTGACTGCGTCGTCGTTGCTCATGTTCTCAAAGTTCACATCGTTCACCTGGTGGGGGAAATTAGATCAATCGATTTAGACCAATCGAATTAGGCCGAACCCTCCGAAGTATCATGACGTCAGAATAAGGTAGTATTTACATTGAAACACGACTCAATTTTAGAAACACTATTTCTGAACACACACAATACACCAGAAACTCTCTGCAGTGCTGTCGGCCTCTCGGGAGGTAAGAACCGACGCAGGCTTCACACTGTAGGAGTTAAATTAAAAAGGACAAAATAGCAATAAGGGAACCGTCACTCTGGGCACTACAGCGGGTGGGGCCAGTGACAAGAGTCACACAGAGATCAACGCCGGACGCCAGCAGGAGGGACCCGAGCAGCAGAATAACAGCTTCTATTAAAGACTACAGCCAGGGGACTGCTTTCTGACTGCATCAGCAACACACCGGGCAGGGGGAATACACTGGCCATTCCCATTAGTGTGGGAGCACCAGTTATTTTCTCAAAGTCTGGCACAGAGTGAAGGGGGCTTTTCACTGAAAATATAGCCAGTGCTCCAAGAAAAATGCTGTGTTTGATAAACTGACCTGCCTATTGTGTTAGGATAGCCATGTATATATCTCTACTTAAATATATATATATATATATATATATACACTTTATATATTTTAGAAGCCATGTTTAAGTGGCACTGACTCATTGATGTGTTCCCAAAAACACATCAATGAGCAGCACTTTAATGGATTAATAATACAATTAATCACAATCCCTCCCAACCCTGAAAGCCACAGGTGCTCTTGGCTTATATCCGGTTGTTAAAACTGCTCCTGTATTGATTTAATGCTTTTATTCTCGTCGGACTCACTTTGGATAAAAGCATCTATTAACTAGAAAACAAGTGAGACATCAATCAAACTGATCCCAGCCTCGTGTGTGTGTGTGTGTGTGTGTGTGTGTGTGTGTGTGTGTGTGTGTGTGTGTGTGTGTGTGTGTGTGTGTGTGTGTGTGTGTGTGTGTGTGTGTGTGTGTGTGTGTGTGTGTGTGTGTGTGTGTGTGTGTGCGTGCGTGCGTGCGTGCGTGCGTGCGTGCGTGCGTGCGTGCGTGCGTGCGTGCGTGCGTGCGTGTGTGCGTGTGGGGGGGGGGGGCTACCTGCAGCAGCATGTCTCCGGGCTCTATCCTGCCGTCCGCGGCCACCGCCCCGCCCTTCATGATGGAGCCGATGTAGATGCCCCCGTCGCCCCGGTCGTTGCTCTGGCCCACGATGCTGATGCCCAGGAAGTTGTATTTCTCTGTCAGAGGAAGAGGAGGGGAGGGGACGGCGTTAGGTTACGTTACAGGCAGGGTGGTGGAGAGATGCCACAGGCGTGCTTGGAGTCGACTGGGTACATGGAGACTAGGGCTGCCAAGGATGACCCTGGACCCAGACGAATGAGCCAATGAAACAGGCACACGACCTGAGGGCTAGGGATCCAAGAGGTGGGGGGCCGAACGGCGACCACACACTGTGGTCATTAACCAATGGGAAGGAGCTTAGCGGCGGGTGGATTCCGTATTCTTACTTCTGACATTATTTGATGACAGGACAACAAACATACATAACAAAACTACATTAAAACCCCTGTTTATTGGGAAACACAAAATCACATTTCTAAACATTTTCCGCGACAGATAACCGTGACTATGAATAGGAAAGCTGTGCGCGTACCCATGTTGAGCGTGACGGTGATGATGTTGAGGCTCATCGTGGAGTCGGTGATGCTGCTGAACGAGGAGGACTGGAGAGGAGACAGGGCAGAGACAGGGGACCTTCAATCTCATGTGCTCTTGGTGTGACGGTTGCAATAGCGTGCGCCGCAGAAGGCAGTTATCAGACACACTGGGGTTAAGATTCTATTCATTTTTTGTATTAGTTTGATAAGTAATGATAATACGTAGGACTGCTAGCAGTCACAGAAGGTGTTCACAGCCCACTTGCACCGCCCTACACCATGAACGCCCTTGCCCGCGATAAGATAAGTATCCCCAAGAGAATCCTGAGTAGATCCGAGTCATGTGTGAAGAGCCAATCCCTTAAGATGCAATGTTAAGCCTCAGCGCTTAGCTTAGCATTTATTCAGATTGACAGTGTGACGTCATCTTTTGAGCTATTGACCCTGTTTACGGGCCCTGGCCCTGTCTCGAGTGGAGTTGGGATTGATTGAATATTGCAAAATGTTGATATCCATATAAATCTGATTCAATTTCCAAACATCATTTAATAGAGCACACCATATTTTGGGTCATTTGCACCAGTGGTTCAATTTAAGAAGATTTTTGTAAAGAAAATTAAACCAGACGGGACATTATGGGTCCGAGACTCAAAAAGGTACAGCATGCAAAATAAGGCATGTAAACCAACTTTCAGAAATTCTTGGGGTGAGCCTTTTACTTTGCCCGCAAATAACAGTGCCCTCTATGGGCCAAGTGGTACCAAACACTTATGAGACCTGTTTCCTGGGAATACAAGCGTCGTCGCCACAATCCTAAGTGTGTGTGCAATCAGGGGCAGGGCAATAAGTGTTAATAATAAAAATAAGTGCTAAGATAATAAATCACATGCAAAAAGGTATCCACAGATACTCTGTGAATCCCTAAAAAGGATCCCCACATTATTTATAAACTCATTAAATCCACATCCGCCAAGACAGAAGATGCTGTGTCGCCCTGCAGCTGCAGCCCATCACTGTGTCAGAGTTTGCTAGCCTCAGACATCGGATAGAGATCGTTTCCCTGAGGGAACGTGACCTCGCCCCATCGATCAAGGAGGAAGCGTTCCGATTGGCTCTTGGTGACACGTCGAGCCGGCCCCTCACCCGGTCTATCTTGGCCACCTTGTGCCTCCGTCGGCGGCGCTTGTGTCGGCGCATCAGCTGAGAGGAGGAGCTCTGCTCGGTGGAGCTGCTCAGTCTGCAGGGGGGGGGGGGGGGGGGGGGGGGCGTGGCGTCAGCGGCGGCGCCACGAGGAGAGAGGAGAGAGGAGAGGAAACACGTCGTCAACCCGCGCCCCGCCACCAGCAACAACAACACAGTGTCCCCCCCGGGGGGAGGGGCTACCTGCTGGCGTCCTCGTCCTCCTCGCTGTCCACGAAGGAGCTGGACTCCAGCTCGCTGCTCATCAGCGAGGCGCTGTCGTAGCCCATGGCCGAGTCCCGCGCCGTGCGCTCTGACTTGGCGTGGCCGTTGATGCGGGGGACTGGAGGGAGGAAGAGGCGGTTAGCTCCCCCTCGGACAAGAAGAGGAGGAGGAAGAGGAGGAGGAGGAGGAGGAGGGTGACGGAGGCGGAACAGAGCTTTCGTCTGTTTAAACTGTTTAAGGGTGGTTTTAATAAAATCATAGCCTTGTGTGAATCAGTTATAATGGTTACATTCATTCATTTCAAATATGTTGAAATGATTATTAAATGTAAGCAAAAGATAAAGAAAATACATAGAATTGTAATGTGTCACATTGCATTAAGGATTCAGAATGGCATATTGTACTATACAACAATAACGTACAAGTTACTTTGTTGCAAACACACACAATATGTCAACACCGCTAAATCCACTATGATCCGAGCCACCCCATTGGTTCCCACAGATCCGCCAGCCTACCCCGCTCATCTGCATACGCACAGTCCCGGGGGGGCGGGGCTGTCTCGGGGTGACAGCGGATTCGCTGGAAGGCTCTGGTGCGGAGGCGCCGAGGGCGTGGCACGGAGCGCGTTTGCCGGGAGCAAGTAAAACATTCCAGCAATGCGGTCGCTCCCATCGCTAGCACTTCCTACGCGCTGCTCAGAGACTAAAGAGGCAAAAGGTCTGAGCCGCGTCTGCTCAAGGAGGCCAGAAGGGTCTGCGCTCCGGGGATACTGTTGAAGAGACGCTCAGAGAAACTCTGAGGCAAACTTTAAGATCACCAGGGGTGCTGCGGTGCGTCGGCCGGGGCGCTGTCTCTGTGCCGCTGAGTCTGTTGACGCCTGAGGCTGCATCCGGCCGCTAGCTCTGTGCTGTCACAGCCCATACAGGCTCCACTAGATACACACCTATGAGGCAGGGAGACAGCCAGGCCAAGCCCTACTGTGGAGGCAGCGGAAACAATAATGTATCATTGAGCCCAACGCCCTTTACTACAGCACTGAGCTATTATATGTGGAAACATGTCCAGAATCCAGGTATGAGATTATATTATACTACTATAGTAAATCATCATTAACATTGTACCTTGACGCGTTAAACATAATGAGGTAGCATAGCCCTCTAACGGTGCTTTCAGTATAAAGCATGGTTTATATAATAGCTAGCAAGGTGTATCTGCATCAGACAAATGTGTAATCAGAAAATGTCTGAAAGGTCTGTCAAACAGCAGGCCCTTAAATTATACAAAATATTCTATAAACTACATCACCTCTTTAAAAATTTCACAATAACATAAATTATGTCACCATGAACTAAACAAAAAAGCACTATTTGGATCAAGGTCCTACATAGAAAAAGTTAATCTGTACTTAACTAACCGTAAAAGGCAGTGCACGAAGCTAGCATATGTATTATAAGCCCTAACATGTTAGCTACAATAACAACACAACACATTCTCTCATCGCTCTCACCCCAGCCTCAGCAGACAGCGTGCCCTTTATCCAACACACACAGAAAGTGAGCAGTCTGGGAGTGCGAGAAAGGTATTGCCTCTCTTCCTCCCGCCCTCTCTTCCCGGGGCAAGCCAGCAGATATGGTACATCTGATAATCCGCCTCTGACCAATCACATGATGGGACTTAGCAAAGGACCGAAAACCCAGAGATGAGTACCACAGGCTTACGGAGAGACATGTTGCTTGTGATTAAATTGATTTAAAGATCTTGTCATGCATCGTAAATGATAGAAAATATATATTTTAGAAGCGTCTGCAAACACGATTTTTGCCCGAAATCTAGACAAACATTCGAGCTGTCTTTCCATCGTGTTCCTTTGTGTCCTTCAGAACCATAGGAACATGAGTGAACACGATGTGACCCGTCTAATTCAACGTGAACGCATCGCATTCTTTGGGAGCAGAACTTCAGCCCAAAGGAGCAAAAGGAGTCAACTTAGACAACTTAGGTAAAAAAAAAAGGAAGAAAAAAAAAAGGGTTAAGGTTACAGAAATTAAACAGAGCCTGAGGACCACCGAACCGAACCCTCTCCTGTCCCCCCCCCCCCCCCCCCCCCCTCCCACCCCACGCTCCCCTCAGGGTCCTACACCTGCCAGTCCGCTGCATCCTGTCAAGCCACCTCTGCATTATTTATCCTCTGGCAGACAGGCACCGCAGAAAGGAGAGAGGGGGGGGGGGGGGATATGTTTGACCCACGGCGGAGCCCTCTCCGTTCAGAGTGCGCGCTGTGAGGCGTCTCGCCCTCACACAACCGGCCTGAATCACCGGCACTGCCCGTGTATAGAGTGACACGGGGAGTTTCCTGTCTGTTGTGCTGCAGGCGGGGAGTGTTGCTTTAAGAGAGGAGCGAGGAGGAGGGTGGGGACGACTTGCAGGCTGCGTGACCGCGACACACTACAGCAGCAGCAGCAGCAGCAGCAGCAGGCTCCTAAACCAATACAAGCTCCACCAGATGGATTGAGATTGTATTAGGGGCCCCGGCGGACAGGCCCGGGCCCCGGTGTGTGTGGGGCATCAAAGCAGGCGTTCACCAAACGACACACGCGAGAGATCTGTCTCCCCCCCCCCCCCCCCCCATCACTCAATTAGAGCCAATGAACTAGTGGCTGGGCGAGTGACGGAGAAAGAGAGAGAGAATGAAGACGCAAATGAATGGAGCAATAAAGGGACAAAGACAATTTAAGAGGGTGTGCATTTTGTGTGTGTGTGCTGTGCATAGGAAACACACACACACAAACATAAATGGCCTTCAAGCACATCTTCTTTTCTCT
>NC_082382.1:10297399-10344899 GCF_031168955.1 Gadus macrocephalus | reverse complement strand
CTCTGCCCTACATCTGTGTTTGTTTGTCTCTCTGTCCCTCCATCTCATCATCTGTCTGTGTATTCATCCCCCCCCCCCCCATGTCTGTCTCTCTGTCTGTCGATGGCTCCTCTCCAGACAGACAGGAGGGGCTGATCCTTGGGAAGATTAGCCGGGGAGCCCTGCACCCACCCAAACCCCAGCCCCTCCTCCACCTCCACCTCCTCCTCCTCCTCCTCCTCCTCCTCCTCCTCCTCCTCCTCCTCCTCCTCCTCCTCCTCCTCCTCCTCCTCCTCCTCCTCTTCCTCCTCATCCTCCTCCTCAAGGGACTCTCTGTTGGGTTCTTTTTTTAATGTCCGCTAATCCGGATTACAGAGCGGAGGCGCATCAATTATGTGCGTCCTCCGCCTGGAACACCCATTCTAGTGGTCTCGCTGAGACCCAGGTCCATTCACAGCGTTGGACGCAGGAGAAACATATGAAGACAGCAGCACAGTGGCACCACGAAGCCAAAGTAACACACCAGCTTTTTTACACAGAGGCAGAGAGGTGAAGAGAGGAAGAGAGAGATGGAGAGAGGTCGGGAGAGGAAGAGATGTCATGCATTTCAGGCAGAGTGGACATCCACTATGGATAAATATATTCACGCCGTTTCTCAGAAGAGAAAGCCTCCTCATCGCGCTCAGAGAGGAAGAAGAAAGGGAGAAAGGGAGAGCGATTGTGAAGGAGGGAGGGGGAGGGTGGAAATGCAGAGCCCAGGGTGGGGGGGGGGGGGGATGGGGTCGGTGGAAGTGACGCGAGGCAAAGAAAGTCATCACAGTCTTTCTTTTGATATATTCCTCTGAGCCACAAGGGGGCAGCAGTCACCGTGCGTGACGGTGCGTGACGGAGCGCGCAGCAGAACAATAAAACGATCAGGCCAGACAGCCGGCTACCCACAGAGGGCAAGAGCGCGGCGAGATGTCAAACCCGGGATGAAGAGACACCGGTGGACATGACAGACTGTGTGTCCTCGATATAGCGCCTCGTTCATATTTGCTCCGGTGCAGTAATAGAAACAACCCCCTGAGCCAGCTAGCCAGCGGCCACAACCGGCCCCCCCCTCACCTCCCCGTTTCCCCGGCCCCACTCTCTATATATAGCTTTTGGGCCTTTTCCCTAGCATGTGTAACGACCCTTCCCTGTCTTGTTTTAAGCTAAAGTCCGGGCTGGGAAACAGTCCTTGCGGATACACGAGGTGTCCCCATGTCAGCAGAATTCGGACCAGATCCGTTTGTGACAGCACATCGGGGTACTGGGGGGGGGGGGGGGGGGGGGGTGTGCCATCGACCATTTCGCCCCCCTGAGCTGGTTCCTTTAAATCCTCGCCTTCATCAACGTACACCAAAATCGATCATTCATAGCTCCACAAACACAAGGCGTGGATGGACAGGCGGTGGCTCTGTTGCTGCACAACACCTTGGTCAACGTAGTTGAAGTCTGAATATTAGTCTTACCGTCAACAGTCAAATAAAACCGGGCAGGAACACAATAGGCTTCATTCAGCACTAGGGCTCTCCCTGAAGATGTGGACGCTATCATGGCTATTTGTAGAGAACGCATCGTGTACGAACGCTTAGACAGATGAGCAGACCAACGCCTCCACGACATGCAGCTGCAGCTGGGCAGGCACAGATGTTTTACGTGCACGTGAGAGAAAGGTGCACATGTACACACACACACACACACACACACATAACGATGAGTGGGATCGCAGACACATGATCAAGGAGAACAGTGCAAAAATGCATGCATACTTAGGCACCTGCAAGCACACACACACACACACATACAAACACACACACACACACATGCAAACACACAAAAAACACACAAACGCACACAAACATACATACACACACACACAAATGCAAGACTGTACATAGTCAAACCCCTATGGGAAAACGCAAATTCCCAAACACACAGCCACACACACATATAAATGCATGACTGTACTGCAATATCAAACCCAATAAACACAGACACACTGGCTGACCCATACACACTTAAATGACACACACACACACACACACACACACATACCACAGCCAGACCCCCGTTGGGGGCAGATCTCTCTGATGAGCTCTCCAGATTCTGATTAGCACATATGGCACGCAGCGAACACGAAGGTCAGCAGGTGTAGCAAGTCTGTGAGGGCGACTAATTCCTCCCCTGTGTGTGTGTGTGTGTGTGTGTGTGTGTGTGTGTGTGTGTGTGTGTGTGTGTGTGTGTGTGTGTGTGTGTGTGTGTGTGTGTGTGTGTGTTGTTGTGTGTGTGTGTGTGTGTGTGTGTGTGTGTGTGTGTGTGCGTGTGTGTGTGGGTGTGTGTGTGAGTGGGTGTGCGCGCATTGTGTGTTACTTGGCGTGCACATGGCGTCCGCTGAGCAGCATGTGTGTGGTTGTGTTTGTTTGTGTGTGTTTGTTTGTGTGTGTTTGTTTGTGTGCGGTCGTTGTGTGTGTAATTGCCCGTGCACATGGCGTACGCTGAGCAGCGTGTGTGTGTATACGTACTGGAAGGAGGGGGCCGTGAGTCTCCGATGCCCCCCGTTCTCTCCAGGGGGGGGGGCAGCTCCGGGTGGCTCTCCGTGCACTGGGACCCCCCGTCAGAGTGTGCGCTCTCCGCCAGTACCAGCTGGGAGAGAGAGAGAGAGAGAGAGAGAGAGAGAGAGAGAGAGAGAGAGAGAGAGAGAGAGAGAGAGAGAGAGAGAGAGAGAGAGAGAGAGAGAGAGAGAAAGACCAGGGTAAAAAATACTGAATGATTACATTTTTTTAATTATCACTTTTTTGCACTCGAGCAGAAGCGGGATAATGAGATATGTTGGGAATACAAAATATATATTTTCCTCACGGCAGGGTGGCCTGTTAAGATACCCTAACAAACTCTAAAACATGCAAACAACAACATGAATATATAAAGAACGTACAAATAACAAAGAGCAACCTATTATTAATCACATGTTAAATAATACAAAGAACGTACAGGAATAACGTGATTTTAACTTGGCTAGAACCCGCCCTTACAGACAAATAAATAAACACCCAGAATTTACAATCACAACAACACCCGAAATCCAATATCTGAGTCTCGCAAAATGAATATATGATATCAATCTGTGAGCCCTGCTGCAGTGGTACCACAACAACCTACTGATGGAGGAAACCCAAGAATAGCACACGGCCCTCCGACTTGAGGGTTTAGGCGAGAAATAATAAAGACTGATACAATTCCAGGAGACAGAAGTGCTTTGTTAATTCCAGTCTAATGAGAAGATCGAGGGGAGACAGGTCTCTCCAGGGGGAGCCTGTGACAGCAGGGATCGTTAGGTAAATAATTAAGATCTATTTTACACCTCAGCCGACTGTGTCGCCGCTCCCCTAATTGGAACCAGGCAGGCTCATTGTTCTCATGAATGCCTTACATCTGCTGGAACAGCGTGGCCATCACCAGGTGCTTGATGCTGATTGGCTGTCTCTCTGTAGCCCGACTGGGGTCTGACTGAGTTATGTCTGGACATTTCACATTTCAACGATTCAAGTAACATAATTGGGAAATCTAGATCATTTTGAGCAAAACTCACCGGGATAATTATGTCATATGTTTGTGAAATGTAGGCTTCAAAACCGAGCGGTTTTACGATTGTGAATGAAAAGACACAATGTGAAGACAAATAGTTGCACTGATCTCTGATCATTGATACAGCAATGGCCATTAGAGAATCTGAGGAGCATGGATTTCCATTAAGTACTGCGCAGATATCAACATCTGGAATAAGACCTGCTAACTACAGTGCACTGAGCATGGAAACACGCTCACAGTGGAATAAAGGCACGCAGCCCCTCCTGTCAAAGTAATTAATTTAGCACCGCTCAGGGCCTGCACACACAACACACAGCCCCTTCTGTAACCTGCACCTTGCACCAGATGCCCTGAACAAGCCATGGAGATGTTGTGTAAATCACTGTTTACTTGACAGCTACTACCGTTTTTTATGGCTGGTCTTAAGTAACGGCTAAAACTACTATGAAACTATAACATTTTATAGCACTCTCCATTCCTTGTCTGCGTGCAACGTCAGCAGTCACTGTGAGAGGATTCAATAGTACAGCTTTCCGATAAGAATTATGCTTTACTTATTTGTTTTTTTGACATCAACTACTAATTTTGACATTTTGTTTAGTTAAATGAGTCAACTTAAAACCAATGAATCTGCTGTTTAATGAATTTCATTAAATGAAATGTGTGCACTATGCAGGAGAGCCCAACCGATAAAGGATTTTTAAGGCCGATAGAGATACAAATATTTGGTGATTTAAAAATCCGATATTCCGATATATCGGCCAATATAAATTTAAAAAAGAAATTCCAGAAACGCGTAACACAACATAAAAAGATTTCCCCAACATTGGTTATTTGTAGTTATTTATGAGTCCTCACTAAAATAATAAGGTAATGCAGTTTAAAAATAAACTTTGTTTTATTGTTTTAATGTCACAACAGAAAAGTCTAAATTAAAATGTATTAAAGTTCTGATAAATAAAATGTATAAAAATACAAACTTAAGATATGAAACTCAAAGTCCTATGAACAAAAACACAATAACCAAAAAAATTAAAAATAATATATCTATATATTTTTTTTTATATTAATGAATCGGCCGATACAGATACCGGTAGTTTGGAAAATGCCTAATATCGGCCCGCCGATATATATCGGTGGGGCTCTGCTGTTCAGTCAGCCTTCATCAGCCACCACAGCTGCCCACTGCACCAGGGGCATAAACCGGCCTAGGAAATTGTCATCGCTATAAATACATGAACATATTATGCCCATCTTATCGCACTGTGGTTGCTCCCATCCCACCTTTGCAGGGACTTGTGTGGCTCAAAGAAGTCATGTTATGAGTCAAACGTACTGAAGAGGCTGAGCGTAGGGGATGTGTGGCTGCATTAACATCGCTCACACGAGGGCCGCTAGTACAACATACCGTTAGCTAGTAGCAGGCTAGCCCACTGAGAGCCCCTACTACGACCCACCGTTAGCTAGTAGCAGGCTAGCCCACTGAGAGCCCCTACTACGACCCACCGTGAGCTAGTAGCAGGCTAGCCCACTGAGAGCCCCTACTACGACCCACCGTGAGCTAGTAGCAGGCTAGCCCACTGAGAGCCCCTACTACGACCCACCATGAGCTAGTAGCAGGCTAGCCCACTGAGAGCCCCTACTACGACCCACCGTGAGCTAGTAGCAGGCTAGCCCACTGAGAGCCCCTACTACGACCCACCGTTAGCTAGTAGCAGGCTAGCCCACTGAGAGCCCCTACTACGACCCACCGTGAGCTAGTAGCAGGCTAGCCCACTGAGAGCCCCTACTACGACCCACCATGAGCTAGTAGCAGGCTAGCCCACTGAGAGCCCCTACTACGACCCACCGTTAGCTAGTAGCAGGCTAGCCCACTGAGAGCCCCTACTACGACCCACCGTTAGCTAGTAGCAGGCTAGCCCACTGAGAGCCCCTACTACGACCCACCGTTAGCTAGTAGCAGGCTAGCCCACTGAGAGCCCCTACTACGACCCACCGTGAGCTAGTAGCAGGCTAGCCCACTGAGAGCCCCTACTACGACCCACCATGAGCTAGTAGCAGGCTAGCCCACTGAGAGCCCCTACTACGACCCACCGTTAGCTAGTAGCAGGCTAGCCCACTGAGAGCCCCTACTACGACCCACCGTTAGCTAGTAGCAGGCTAGCCCACTGAGAGCCCCTACTACGACCCACCGTTAGCTAGTAGCAGGCTAGCCCACTGAGAGCCCCTACTACGACCCACCGTTAGCTAGTAGCAGGCTAGCCCACTGAGAGCCCCTACTACGACCCACCGTTAGCTAGTAGCAGGCTAGCCCACTGAGAGCCCCTACTACGACCCACCGTGAGCTAGTAGCAGGCCAGGGCAACGAGAGGACCATCCACGTTACTTACCCATGAAACCACTCTCCCGTTGAAGCAGGGCAGCTTGGCGTTGTCATCGGAAATCTCCTCTTTGACCACCCTATAGGAAGAGGAGGAGAGGAGAGGAGAGATGTAGAGTCAAGGAGTCGGTTTACATGTATAACCATTGTAGCCTTCAGACACTTCACTGCCCTGCACTGCCCAAAGACAAACACTGACAAGATTAAATGTGAAAAGTAATTTGTGCCTTTCGGTTCAAAGTGCGTAGAAGCCTTCATCATTCTAGTATAGTAGGCCTTTGTGGTGGCGGGATGGGAACTATTGATCTTTGCCTGGTCATCTGTCTTTTGTGGATTTGACTGTCTGATTCTGTTAAGACTGTTGAAGCACAAGAAACATCATAGGGTTGAGGACAATTTATTCATGCATGTGCTTTGTGGTAAGTACACCGCAGTGTGACCATAATGAATAATCCTTAACCACGGACTGACAGGCTGAATACACACAGATAGATGTATCCTGTAGAAAGACACATACTAAGAGTGCATTCGTATGCAGCCCAGTTATACCCCCAGTATGACTGTTTATAACAGCAAACGTGTGTGTTTGTGTGAGTGCGTGTATGTGAGTGGATGCGTGTGTGTGCACGTGCATGCGTGCTTGAGTGTGTCTTCCTCCTAATCTGTAAACATGGACGTATTATGTGTCTTGCACGTGAAAGTCGGTGTGAATTGGCGACCTCGACAGCAGGGCACACACTCTTTCCCTGTAATAATAGAGAGATCTTGTGAAGCCTGCCTTTCTGTGGTCCTCTCTGGTGTAATTCCCAACTGAAATACCTCCCAGTTAACCTTTAACCTCCTGGGACACAGTTCAGCATTAACTGGTGCTCACACCTGCTATACTCATGTCACATGGATCAGGAGGGTGGGAGAGGACCTGGGTAACACCTAGCAGTGTTGCAAGGTGGTCGCCATGCACAGCACAGCACACACACACACACACACACACACACACACACACACACACACACACACACACGTCACACACACACACACACACACACACACACACACACACACACACACACACACACACACACACACACACACACACACACACACACACACACACACACACACACACACACACACACACACACACACACACACACACACACAAGCATGCAGTGTAACACACATACACACACAGACACAAGCAAGCACTGTCAGACACACACAAACACACACACAAGCCCTCAGTGAAACACGCATAAATGCACACACAAGCAAGCACAGCCAGGCACACAACCACAGGCAAACGCACGCACATACGTCGTACACACACATAAAACACACTCTCCCACATACATTTATCGATCATGGTGCAGTCTGCAATACCGCCTGTCTGTTTTTGTAATTTTCTGCTACACTGCAAAGAAGTCCCCCAGCATTGGCTATGTGTCAAGGCTTTCTGAGCCTGAATAGAATCTTGTGTTGGCCAGTAGACTTTGAACATGGCACATGAAAAGGAGGAAGAGGCCTCATGAGATTGACAGGGAAGCCTAAGAAGATTTCATGCGGCGGTCTCTGACAGCGGCTTTACAGAACCCCTTCCCACCTCCACACACACACCCATTCCCCCTCTTTCTTGTGTGCCAGAAACGTCCCTATTACTGCAGAAAACGCAAGCCCGGCCGGCCCGCACGACAGCGGTCGCCGTGGGACTCGGCGGGCGGGGAGTGGTGAGCAGAGATAACCCAGCCTTGTGGTCGTGAGTGACCGCGGAGGCTGCTGCCGCGGCGGCGGGTCCCACCTCGGGGAGGAAGAGAGGGAGGGCTGCCAGCCCGGAGCTGCGGAGCCCTGTTAGGTAGAGGAAGTGCTCGCATCCTCTCGCTCCTTCTCCGGGTCTATGGGCTCTTGCTGAAAGGTGCCTTACTGGTGAGGATGTGGGAGTGGTTTGTGTCCATGATAGACGATGAGAAAGCCAGATTTTCTCAGAATGCATCGTTCGACGTTTTGGCAGAGGGCACAACAAATCTATATTTTCTCATATTTAAAATAACCTATTCAAAGTCATTCAAAAGCACTAAACGTAACTAAATGAAAACCCATGTAAATTAATGTTGCTTCTGTGCGTCATTACATGTGATCTGATAAGATTATAATCAGAAGCAGCATCAGTTAAACTAGACTGTTAAGGGTAATGGTTCACACACACACACACACACACACACACACACACACACACACACACACACACACACACACACACACACACACACACACACACACACACACACACACACACACACACACACACACACACACACACACACACACACACACACACCCAGCCTTGAGCAGAAAGGCATGTGTCTGGTTTCTACTGGGGTAACAGAGCTGCCATGACAGCTTAAATAGGTCTTAACAGATTTCACAGGATAATGGCACAAGACTTAGCAGGGTAATTGCAGAATATTACACTGCAGGGAAAAATGTATTCGTGCAGCCGCCGAAGATTAGACATGTTTGTTTATGACCAGTGAGACGGATGAGGGCTAGTTATTGTGAAGTTAACCTAGTTATCAGTGGTCAGGCGGAGGACAGCGACCAACAGTGACTAATAGTCAAAGGACTTTTTAACGGGACCGCCAAAGGGCTGCTGCTCCTTTTAATAAAGCTATGATATATAAATGACATATTTCAAAACTTTAGCATACACAAAATATTATCATTACTGTGCTAACTAATTTAGTTAATACTCATGTAATAGAACGGTCCCGCTGTTTAGTTGACCTTCCTCCATGTTTAAACACTGAGTGTGCCTTTCTTCCTGCAAATTACACAATTGTGCAATAGAAACCCCATTGGATGGTTGTCCTCTTAGCAGGGCAGCTCAGCACGGCTGTCTGGGGAAGGGGGCCGCGGCCCCTCGCAGCCCTGCTCCCTGGGTGAGACACAAACAAGGCCGCCTCTTTCTTCGTCTTGGCTGCCTCCTCAGCGGGCCCAGTGAGCCTCTGTGTGACTAGCATCGTAGTGAGGTCTCGCACCCGCACCCCCCGCACCGACCGGACACGGGACACACAACAACACCACACCTTTAATCTCTCTGTGGTGAGCAGGGGGATTAAAACTAATCATAATAAAGAAAAAGTGCTGTTAACGCCTAAATATCTTGGTGATGCAGCGAAGGCTAGAACACATCATTGAACGTCAACGTCAACGGGAAAATGTTCAATAAACAACATCGGTGTGAGGCTGACATTACGGAAAACGTACAACTACCGTGACGACCGCACTGAGTCAAACGAACACAGGCCCTTTAAAAGAGAGAAATCCAAAACGAAATAGCATTTATAACACAGCCTCTTTAACAATTGTATTGCTCTTGCTGTTTTAATACGGTTAGGGCAGCAATCCAGTTCAGTTATCCCTGGCAGAAAAAAAAAAGAGCTGGTTGCTCTCAACAGGGGGTCCACCACAGAAGCCCCTTCACTGGCTGCTCATTTACATTTCAAACACTGTCTATAACTGCAAGGGATTTGATGTTTTCCCTCGGCGCTCAGCAGTCTTATTCCTCCCCAGCTAATTCTTTGCTAGCCATACCGTCTGCACATAAGCAGTGTACGCCCTGCATAGCGACCACAGAAGCCTGGTATCCTTGGTGATTCTGTGTGTCGGACTCCTCTTGCGATACTGGGCTGATATACCATGTGGCGTTAAAGCTTCTGGCTCAGTATCAAGGATGCTCGCACAGAGGCGGCTCAGACCTTGTGTGTGTGTGTGTGTGTGTGTTTGTATGTGTGTGTGTGTGTGTGTGTGTGTGTGTGTGTGTGTGTGTGTGTGTATGTGCGCGCGCATCTGCGTGTGTGTGTGTGTGTGTCGGTCAGTCGGTCCATTCCAACCTGAGAACACAACACGAACACAACACAACATGTTTCATTAGTGCCATATCCCATCCATGGCTCCATGTTATTTTTTGGTGTTTTTGTTGACCGCTCCAACGGGAGCCCCGCGGTGGACCAGCGGTGAATATTCTTCTGGCAACACAGGGTCCATGTCATCACCACACAGAGGGTTAAGAGCAAACAGGCCTTGTTTGACCGTGTAATCTGCTTGTGGATCACCTGAGGTCAGGCCAGCTGTACGCCAGAGAGACAGGAAGTTTGGGCTGAAGACTATAAAAACCAAACTCGGGACGGGCCAAGCACCAGGAAGAACCGGTTTCCCCTCGCAAGGTCACAATCGTCCAGTTACTCTATGGCCACCACCACCTACACACACATTAACTTCATACAGAGCGGACGGGACATCTACTGTATCTGTATACTGTAGCATGTACTGTGAGTGTGTGGGAGGGTGACCGAAAGTGAGAGTGGGTGAGCAAGAGCAGAGAGAGAGAGAGCAAGTGAGACATCAGATTGGAATGAGAAACGCACATTGACATAAATATGCTTCCCCCAGCGAGAGGCGTGACACAATAGGTTCAGTTTTAAAACCATGACCTCACCCAGTCATTGACATTACGGACAATTGAAAACATGATGCAATTCTCGTTGGCTGCAGCTATTCAATTTTTAAATTCTATATTACTTACTACGTTGTATATTATTTGTTTTACCGAGCGTAGAACAAATGAAATGAGCTGAATAGAAATAAAAGGTCAATATCATGAAAAGGGACCATCATCACACACTCAGTCCAGAATGCTCTGTAGCTGTGCAGTCATGGTGTATGGTTCTTAAGGCAGACCATGATGAAAACATTGGAGGATAAGGCAAAAGGTGTTTAAACCCAATGAGGCCTGAATGAGTTCACCTGTTGGGACAAGCTCCGTGCACGGTAATGTGTAAAGGGACAGACAGGCTCCGGTCTTCGAACCTTTGGTATATTTAACTTGTTAAAACCGAAACCTGGGGATGTTTGTCAGAGCTATTTTTAAATATAACGAAAGAAAAGGACTACGGTGAAAGCTGATCACAAAGTCTACTTGGAAGATCGATTCTGAGGTTGAACCAGAGGACCCTGAACTTGACCTCTGTGACCCTTAACGCGTAGGGCTTTGTCAATAGTTGTGACATCTGCATGCATCACTCATCTGTATTTGCATGTGTGTGTGGAAGGTGAGCGTGGATACAAAGGGTCTGTTTCCCATTGTACATGCGAGAGGTGAGTCAGAGCTGTCAAGAACAGCCTTTAGATAGACACAGAGATATGGCTGTACTTGAAACAATGTTTTCTCCCAATCGTGGACTGGTTAGCATGTGATAATGAACAGGTGCCAGATGCGGTGAAACCCACACTAATGTGCCCAGGTTACAGTGTCTGCTGCCATCGTGGTCGTCTGATGAAGCTATTTATACACCCTATATATAGCTATAACACACCAATAACGCATTTGCAAATATTAACAGCAGCGAGAGATATAATGGAAATTAATGGTGGTACAAACTAGCCACTTACCCGAAATCCTGGTCCATCGATTTGAAGAAGAATTTGTAGCTGTTGACCGGGCGATTGTTGAGGACATTTTTAAAATCCGCTAAGGTGACTTTTTCCGGAGAGACTGATAATTTAACTAGATAAGGAGTCTCCTCCTCGTCTATGTGGTATATGATTTTAGTCTCCGCCATGAGAGTGAGGGTAGGACACTCATTGACACAGGAAAGGAACAAGGGTTGGCAGCGCAGTAAATAGGCCTGCTATGTTACGAGCGATCCGTAACATAACATAACATAACATTACACAGCGGCTTCCCCGACGGCGCTAACACGGTACACTCTGGCTCCAACGGCGAGGTATAAATAAGCGATTGTTTGATACGCAGAGCGAAAAAACAGACATAATCACGTTGAAAGTGTATCCCTGCTCCGATGTGTCGGTACGGTGGCTGTCTCGGCACTAAAACAGGAAGGGACAGTCCACACATCCTTGCGATATGGAGTTTGGAATATTGCTATTTATCCAGGAGGCGATCTGCGAGACAGCGACGCCATCTAGTGGTGGGTTAGGACTACTGCAGGTCTATTGTATTAACAGCGTTATAGACACGCAACAAATAAGGATTATATAATCCTGAAATGTCTTTAAATGTGATTATATTAGGATAACTAGTCAATAGCAATACCTTTACCTGATCATTTGGTTTGGTAGGGCCTATATATATATACATATATATATTGAAATAAATAATATATATGGAAATGTTTATGTCTCCGGGTTTTCACATGAATGAAACAGTAGGGGGTGGTGTTGTATAGCTCTTTAACATCGAGGAAGGCGAGCAGCTGGAACACTAAATAAACAATAATATTTATTATATTTTACGGCCATACATGCTCACAAAATATTGGAATAATGTGCCCAATGAGTGGTTCAACACAGTTCATCCAACTGTGATCAACATAGTTGCAAGAATTAGAGTGCCTTCATCACATCATACGCCCACAATGAGTTAACCAGTAGATCTAGTTTACATCGTGCAAAAACAAGAGTCCTTTATTGAAAAAAAGAACGCAATAGAAAAAGGCACTCGAGGTTGTGTTTGTCTTAAACAAAGTAGGTGATTAAGTACCCCATGACAACAAAGTTTATAGAGGTTGTATACGAAAAGTGTGCATGCATTTACCAGCAGATCCAATTATAGAAAGCCAACCAGGGTTTCTTTAAAACAATGTTTGCTTGTAAAACCAACCTACATAAATAATAACAAATATTTAGATGGAAGAGGATAGACTATTTTACCTACTTAATTCCTGAGTTGTGTCAGATTCAGTCCATCTTCCTTACATTCTTATTGTGATAATTCACAATGCAATTGAGTTTTATGGGTGTGAAATCGTTTTCTTATTTCCCTGTTTATATTTCCTATGAATTATGAAGTATGTTGAAAAGAGTATTTCTTGTTGGTAATATTGAGGCATCCTATAAAAACGGGAAACCTCTGTTATATTCACTTCAAAAATCATCAAATACTGCCTAAATACATTGTGCTTAACCAATGATTTTAGCGGAAGAGTTCTGTATTACAGTAAAGCATATTGTGTTAAAAAGTATTATAATTCATTAATCTTTAAGATGAATTGTGTACAATAAAGTGCACACATGTTGAGGCTGTGTAAGCACACAGACAT
Organism: Gadus macrocephalus; assembly: GCF_031168955.1. NCBI lineage: Eukaryota > Metazoa > Chordata > Actinopteri > Gadiformes > Gadidae > Gadus > Gadus macrocephalus. The sequence goes on along the minus strand of NC_082382.1, from coordinate 10,331,810 downwards.
AAACTACACACATACAACAAGCAAAGCATGCACTTTAGAACCACTTGAGAAAGAACCAAATATGTAATGTAAAATGATGTGACAAGATACTTACGAAAACGTAACGACAAAAAGATATGTTAAACCATATTGTAGTTAAAGAGAACCAAATGTGTATAAAACTTTAAAAAACAATTATTTTCCTAAACATTCTAGCTGAGCCAGAATCAGAGCAGAGGGAATTATCCTCCTGTCCTTACACAGTCGCCCATCTTTGGTTTCTGCATGGCCTCGTCCTCCCACTTATTCCTCTCTCCACTGCCCTGGACCTGCCAGTAGCAATCCACCAATCTCACATCACATCCACATCTTCCCCTCCAAGTCTGAGGGCAGAGTGAATGGAAGAGGAAAAGAGCCGTGATTAAAGAGATCCTTTGACTTCTCCCTTTGGGTGAATTCTGCTGAGACCTTGAATGTTTTCTTATTTTACTGACATTAAAGTTGCAATGCGTAAGAATGAGCCCCAGTAGGTGGGAGGACGTGAACTCTGCTGGCGTGGGGGCGTGAGGGGGAGGGGTTTGGGGTGAGTGGGAAGGGTTTTGTGAGTGTCTACGAGTCTTGTAAACAAAGAGAGAGTTAAAGGCTGGCCAGCCATTTTTATTTGTAGAATATATCAGTAACAGGATGTGATTTTACGGCTAACATTACGAAAATCATAATCAGCTTTGACTTTTTCCTTGTGATTTTATTGCAAACATTCTGAAAATCAGCTCTGACTTTTTCCTTTATTCCTTTGACATTTTAAGATAGAAGTTTGTAGAAATGTTACACATTGCAACTTTAATTTGGCCTTTCTCACATTTTCTACTCACCCTGATTGCAGCCTTTGGACATGTCCATCTCCTTCAGTAGGTTGTTCTTGTAATCTATGGAAGGGCCAAGTTTAGAAATTTGTTATAATATAATAAAATCCAAAGGAGATTTTAGAAGTGTTTCTGTTTGTGTGTGTGTGTGTGTGTGTGTGTGTGTGTGTGTGTGTGTGTGTGTGTGTGTGTGTGTGTGTGTGTGTGTGTGTGTGTGTGTGTGTGTGTGTGTGTGTGTGTGTGTGTGTGTTGACCAGACTTACTTGAATTCAGAGGTTCCTGATGGCAAGTCTTCATCTCTGTGCTGGTCATCGACACCTCACCAACACAGAGCTCATGGCCTCTGCAGAGAAATAACATTTCATGGATTATTACCAAGTGATCACAATTTGACCAGATAGTGCAAATTACATAGATTATGTATTTTGATAATTTGAATTAAAATAACGTTAAATAGATGTTACCGATCATATGTGCGGAGTTCGTAGTCTGTCTCTGTAATGAAAACACAAAATCAAACACAGAATCAAGTAAATGTGCAAATGTACAAAAGCAAGTGAGTGTTTTTTTAATATACTATATTGTACACTGTATTGTACTCACCATTGTACACTGTATTGTAGTGTATTGTATTATATTGTATTGTAGGTATAGCAAACTACAACGTGGACAGTGACAACAGTACCTCTCTTTCTGCGTCGCCGCGTAAGCACAATGATGGCGGCTAGGAGGAGGGCCAGCAGGAAGAAGGTAGCCAGGATGTAACCCAGCTGCTGCGTCATGTGACCCTGCTGCTCTGGAAGGATGACGTTCACCACTCTTGGCATCTCCACCTCGTTGGTGCCTGGTGGAACCACAACAGTCTCAATTGAATAGGCTTGAAAGGCTTTTGCAGCTCACTGAATTATATTTAATAATAGTCTAGTCTCGCCTGTGAGCCCAGGGGAAATCAAATCTTGAACTTTTTTTTAATCTTGACCTCTCTTCTATTGCTTTACTGCTAGATTAAATTGGCATACTCACTGTCACCCTGATATAAGCCATTGATATACGTATATGGACAAACATCTTTTTTTTGTGTATTGTATGTTATAACTCAGAAAGGTTCATATAGATTTACTGTAGATTGAAAATAACGTCCAAATGTGTCCAAATGTTATTCTTTTCAGAGACTAATTCACATGTTTCCAAGAGCCGGCCAGAGAATGGGGCGGCCAGGAGTTAAATGTCAAAATGCTTTTGGCTGTAATGGCTTCCAGAGCTTATGTCATGCAGCTGGGTTTCTTTCTCTTCTAGAAACACACAGACCTAACCAGAAGATCAGAACCAGCAGGAAAAATAACATTTTGTATGTGGTCAGTCCGTCTGTCTGACTCTCTCTCCCACTTCTTCCAATAAACACAGAAGCCATTTCAGCACGCATGGAAAAAAAAACATGCGACACCTTTTTCTTTTTTTTAAGGCTTCAACAAATCCTATGAAAACAACAGTTACGTCAACAATGAAAAAAAACATAAGAAGCTAGCAAGACTACAGCCGTTATAACTCTGTATTGGGTACCACATTTAACCACAACAGAGGGACTATTCTCAACTACTGTCTGCCCGCTCTTCAGGCCCACAGTATGCCCAACAGAGACTTAGTCGCAGTGATAAACCTGCAATCTTCTTAGCAGATGTTCCCCGAAGGGTCAATGTGTAAACACCCATTTGGTCTGGTAATAACCCCTTCCCTGGGACTCCAAGAAATACTATCTAGTTCTCCATCAATTTGGCTCAGGAGCTAAAGTATATTGTACCATCACACCGCAGTTATAAGTTGCACCCTGTGTTTGACTTAGAAATAGGTCAGTTGTTTTTATGTAGTAAATTTCCCTATGAACAGTTCGTCTAAGTTCATACCGTAAATCTGAGGACTGCCGCATAGTTGACAGAAGGAATATATTATTGACAATATAACTCAGTTGGTAATGTCAGTAAAAGCTGAAATTATTGCTTTAAAAATAGAACAAAATTCTCAGACTGTCTCTTTGGTTTTCCAAAGAGAAAGCCGTTAAAAGAAAATAAACAATTTCAATTTCTATGAAGTGAAGATAAGGTCTGTGGAGATAACTGCTTTAGTTTCTGCCAAAACACCGTTAATAATAATAGTATTTTGTCTGAGGGATGATGTCTTGATTCTTCACCTGCAGACCAGCTAACAGATCAAAGAGACCAGGACAACCAGATGAATGGCTCGTAATCAGGCCGGACGAGGCAGGAAATGACCTCATGTGGGCGGAGGCGGCGCAGGGTTGGCGATTATCACCTGCTAATGTTTATAGTGCTTACCATGGACACAACTCCATATGTCGTGTTCAAGGTCATCTGTGGAACTCAACCAGGGACCCCCTTCCCCGGCACCACCCAGCCCCCCCTGGTGAGGAAGCCACAAAGCCTTCATCTGTTGCCTGCTTAGCATTTTGTCTGACAGATCAGACAAGCGGCCACATGCAGAGGGATGGTCCCCACAAGCTGTGCTGGGTATAACAGCGTGTGTGGGGGTCAATCCATTTAAGATTCATGGACCCTCTCTTCCACGGCTCGACCCGGCCCACCTCATTATCACCCAGCAACGTTTAACTTGTCAGCAATAATTACAGCATTAAACCACAGAGAGGCCGCTATGTTGTTTTGTCAATGACAGATAATTGCTGTAATCTGATTTGGAGCACTTTGTGATGCGGCTTAATCTTGCAAGGCGGGGCCGCCTTGCAAGATTTCTGCTTGTTTTCTTTGCTGGCATAGACCAGAAGAACCAGACAGGATCCCATCTCTCCGACTTGGGCCTTTCTACATGTGTATTATATAGAGCTGTTAGATGCTCCTATGGCTCCTCGTTCAAAGGAGGAAGGAGGATCTATGATCCAACACATACCTGAACTCCCTCCTCATTTTGCTCTTTTCTCACTAGTCACATCTGGCCCAGATGTTGAGCAGATGTAACAGATGTTGCTTCCCTGAACTACTGATAAACAAGCCGCAGCCACAGACAGATACTGGTTGGTTCGGACGCTGACCTGAATCCAAGAGGAGGAGAAATAAACAAAAAGCGAGAGCAACATAGCCTGTAGTTGAAACTCTTAGGGTCCTCCTACTAAACCCAGGAATGCAGTGGAAATAACCCTGTTTCCGGTTAGGACAATTAGTGGCTATTTACCGTAGACCGCTTCGTGAACCATGACAGACACAGTTTAACATAAAAATCAGTCTTTCTTTGTTTCTTTCTGCGCATTTACCACAACCTCCTCTTCCCTTTTCAGCTTGAACACAAAACCAGAGGGTTGAGGCGAGGCAAAATTGGCAAGAGGACCAACTGACTCAACTAACCAAATATGCTTCTCAACACACCGAGTCGTTTCACCCGACGCCCTCCATCTCTTAGGACTCATTTTCCATTTCAGGACGTCTCTGTATTTTTCTTTAATATTCCTTCGATTGGAACCCGTTTGTGTTCCCGTAGGGACCGCGTACAGACCTCTCTCCTTGCTGAAGTCGGGCTCGGCGCGGGCAGGGACCCTGGGGGCCGAGGTCGGCACGGGGGGAGCAGGGGGAGGAGGAGGAGGAGGAGGAGGAGGAGGGGAAGGAGCAGTGGGAGAGCGCCGCCGGGGGGGTCCCACGGTCAGCCGGAAGATGCGCCTCTCGTACACGCCGCAGTAGTGGTGGTGCAGGTGGCAGGAGTACAGCCCCCGGTCCTCGGGCTCCAGGTGCGCGATGCTCAGGGAGAAGTCCCCGTCGGAGAAGGCGTCCTCCTCCAGGCTCATCTTGCCGGGGGTGAACACCGGCCCGTACTCCCGCCGCTCGCCCGAGGCGTAGAGGTCCACCAGGCGGTCCGCCCGGTCCTGGCGCACGCCGGGGGCCTGGTAGTCCCAGTGGGCCACCTGCTGCTGGTCCTCCTGCAGGCCGTCCCGCCACAGGGGGCGCCGGTTGACGCAGGGCAGCGCCACCGAGCGGCCCAGGAGCACCACGAACACCGTGCGCTCGCCGTCCCAGTAGCGCTTCTCCTTACGGGCTGCGGGGAGAAAAAGGAAGAGGGACTTTAGTCGATGTTACTTCTCAGTTCTTGACATAAAAATACCGAAAATAATTTTCCAAATGTATTTAGAGATAAAAATGTCCAAATGTATTTGAAGCTCGATCATCTCCCTCCACATGAAGGACAGAGCAGCACCTGATTTGGTGACGTTGAGCTGGATCTTAACGGACTGGTGGACCTGGCAGTAGTGGTGGTGCAGGTTACACGTGTAGACCCCTCTGTCTGCGTTGGACACGTCTGCCGAGGGGAAACGAAGCACACCAAAACAACCGTGTGATCAACGTGGTTCAGAGCTACGTTTGAACCCCGAGCATTAAGAAAGGGAACACTCACTGTTGATGACGAGGGAGAAGTTCCCGTCGCTGAAGGCCGTCTGCGGGACGGACACACGGCCCTTGTTGAAGGCGTTGTAGAGCCTCTGGTGGGGCTGGGGCCCGTCCCCGGGGGACATGTCCAGGAGCCGCTCCACAGAGTACTCGGGGGCGGTGCGGACCAGGTCCCAGTGGACCACCCTCTGGCGGTCTCGCAGCCGGTCCCGGGTCCACACCATGCGGGGGCTGTGGCAGGGCAGCACGGCCCGGGAGCCCGCCGGGTAGGTGAAGTTCTTGGTCTCCACCAGCCCTCCCTGCTGCCTATGGTCGCCGCTCTGGCACCAAGCTGTTCAGACGGACGAATTGATTGGTCGATGGATGGACCAATGAAAAACACGTAGAGACGGAAACTCACTCCTGAACAGAAGTCAGAAACTAAACCGTTATTGTTGATTAAATGATGCCAAGTGGATGCAGACCAATCAAGTGAATGAAGCTACAAACATCCAGGACAATTGATCACAAGAAGATGTTACAGAATTGGGAAATACATTTTTCTTACCACTTGGCAGCAGGAGGACCGCGAGAACTGAAAGAAACAAGCCCATTGTATTAGGTTCAGGGTCCCACTTATCCAATGAAATGCAGGTTTCGTCAAAACAACACCCACGGTTGAGACATAAGCTTGTAAAAACCTGATGTTTATTTTATTTTTTTGCAGCGTTAGCGCAAAGGCCGAACTGATCTGAAGAACGGGGAGGGGGTTGAGGGTAAACAGCTGCAGCAGATGTGCTTGTGCTGCAGTTAAAGGGACAGCGATGATGACTTGGACAAGAGCACCAGATAAACTAATGCCAAAAAAATGCTAAATCCTACTTATAACATCCAAAACAGTAATAGTTCTTATCATCAATCATCCATAAACGACACCAACACATGTGAGTCATCATAGGCTCTATGGCTCTTATCTACATCTATTTCGAGATTCTGGCTTTTTGATGTGTCTATTTCTAGATTATGCATCTAACCTCTTTTTTTAAAATATACTTCTAGATTGCACCTCATTTCTACAGCTACTTCAAGATTATCCTTCTAGGGATGGGAAACTTTTCTAACGGTTCTCATGCCAGTTTCCCCCTCCCCCGGGGGACTATTCTATGTGCTGTTTGTTCAAGAGCCAGCGGAGCCACATTAAGGGCAAAGCATACAGGGTCGCTATTCATATAGCCACCGCAGTTTGTGGCAAGGCTGTGATTCGGCAGGAACCGTATTCACACATTCACCATCATATATACAATACCTAGGCTACGATTTGTTCCGTTTCCTTGACCTTCAGGAGTAGCCTACAGTATTAAAATGCCAAAAATGTGTAATGAGTATGAAGTCCTGTGGCAGCATTTCAATAAGCGTGCAGACGCGCATAATTTCACACCGCAGAGCGTCGGTGGGATCTGGATGAAGAGGGATAAATCCTCCGACAGAAGGAGAAAACAAACAACCATTGCAGAAACCTGTAATTTCCTCTCATCTCCCACGCTGGGTCACAGTGGCTGATGACTCACTTTGATTTAACACTTAGGACTTAACGACATGCTTCTGAATTGCACAGCAATGATAGACACTTTCCCTAATGATAATCCCACTCGCTGTAGGCCTACTCTCTTCTGCAGAATCACACCAAGCATAATTTAATATAGCACACCTGGTTTTTACTTTTTTTTATACAAATACATTTTAGGGCTCAAGTAATTCTTGCGTTTGCACAAAGCTCTGACTCTGATGTGAGTCTGATGTGAGTCAGAATCAGAGTGCAAAGATCTACTTAGTCAGCATGGTCCGTCAACAAGTACAGACTAATCCGAGGGGGCTGCAGTCACCTCAGGACCAAGATATATTCAGAGAGGCCTCAGGCTACCTGACCAGAACATAAATCTGTGTGTGCGTGTGTGCGTGCGTGCGTGCGTGCGTGCGTGTGTGCGTGTGTGCGTGTGTGCGTGTGTGTGTGTGTGTGTGTGTGTGTGTGTGTGTGTGTGTGTGTAGGATTAAGGTTAAATTAGTCAATTCGGTTGTAACTAACAATCCCCAGCTTGCTGTAAAGACATGTTTTAGTTTATGGAATAATGGATACATGGGTGGATGCGTGCGCAATTAGAAAGCGCTGAGCTGATAGTATACCTTTTACGGTACAATGGTATGGTCGAGTGTGTAGACAGATATGTTCATTAGACCAGAGACTACAGTTAACTTGGCTCGAGCGGTAATCCCCTTCCTTACCTCCTACAGACTCAAAGCAGCCCACTCGTGGTGAAACACTCGTTACTGACACTCTAACAAGTTAATGACAGGCTGGAGGGATTGTGCTGACTCTCCTGCGCAGACCGCTGTTAACTCACAACACATTGCTCGTTAAACCACACGGCCCGCAAGCATCGCAGAGACCCAACGCAACAGAGGACATGTGGAGGAGTTCTTGGTTCAAACGTTAAAATAAGGACTTTAACCTAGGACGTAGGTTAAAAAAGTGTGCAAATAGAAAGATGTAGGTTATTTTTTCGTATTATTCATATTGCTGAATGACACTAAAGGGGCTAAAACGACAAAGCATTGGCATGGAAAAATATTCTGGTGATTCGTAGGCTATGGCCAAGTAGCAAAGAAAAATATAATAGGCCTATTAAAACGAATAAATGAACAATGGCACATAACACACAAGAAGAACTTTTAAAGTTACAAATAACAATAAAGGGCTTATTATAGGGCTATTTACTACAGGCAACAAGACAATATGACATTTCTTTGTATGAAGAAATATAAAGACAAAATGTTATTATGGTACAGAAATATTCAATATTTGTTCTGTTTAAATAAATAGGGCAAACAAATTCTTACTCTGAAGTGGCGACATGTCTCCGTTAATCCTTGCAGAGGTGGGGATGCTGGAAATAAGTAACTATTTTAGGGGGAAATGTAAGTTATGAGCATCAGCAGTTGGAAAAAACAAAGACACCTGGGCAGACTTGTCCGAAAACAAAGGCAACTCTGCAACCCCTGAGTGTACTTCATCCAGACGCCCCGCCCCTGAACTTTCCTGAAACTCAATGCCGCTCCAGCATTGGCACCCTATCGTTCCCAGGCGCGCTCGTCGACGGAGCGCCTGGAACGGGATGCTCCAAATAACCGTTGTAAACGAGGGAGAAGGCGGGACTTTCGTAGCGTTGGTTGAGCGGCGAGGAACAGAGCGAGTTCCGATTGAGAAATGTCCATTGTCGTAACATGTTTCAGTTATTGCTTTGTTAAATCTCAATATTTATCCTGGTTCTCTTTTTATTTGCCTTACTAGTCTCGTCCCTAACGTAAACAACTCACAGGAAGGAGATCGGAAATGTTTTTGCGATTGACCGGGATAACGCTACAATTCATGATCTTCTCTCACCCTAAATGGTACCAATAGGCAGCTATTATACTAATGTAATATATGCCCGTTAAAACATTTAATGCATTCAGGTAATGAAAATCAGCCGTTATGCATGTATGTGCTTATTGCACATAACATTTTCCGCTAAGTTGGGAATTGTGTTTGCTGTTATAGTCTGCGAGGGTAACGAAAGATAAGCAATAATGGACGCCAATTTCCAGGTTTATGAAAGAAAACACTTCATACTCCAAGATAAATGTATTGCAATTTCCTGTTGTAGTCCTGGCCTATTATTGTGGTGAGCTAGGGTCTGGCTGCAAAGAGACCTCGACATTAGGATTAACCAAAAACGTAATGAAGGGTACATAAACTCAGATACCCTACTAACTCTGAAATCATATTTTCAGTTTCAATATGCCATCATTAGTAGCCCTATTGACTTCATGTGTTGTGCTACGTCACAACACTGCCACCCAGTGTTAGAATCGTGTAAATGTTAAGTGAATGGATTTTCCCTTCCGTCAGTAGTTTAAAATCGAAACATTATTACAAAGAGACTTTTTGAACATGTCATTGTATTTATTAAACGCTCTATGTGTACTTGATAACTTATTCAACACATGGTATAGGCTGACAACACTGTCAAATATTTCCAGGGTTGAAACAAAGTAGTTTGAAAGGAGAGCTGTCCAGAGCAGTCCAGTATGGCGGGGTCGGTGCCTGGAGACAGACAGCAGAGACCTCAGTTCTGCCTGTTTCCGTGCCGTTTAATGAATATCTTCGGAGGAGACCATCCCTCTGGAGCCTTCTTCAGTCCAGCCCGTCTCCAGATCCGCGTCAGGTCCTTCTCAAACCGCTTCTGTACAGGACATAGGCGTATACATACAAACAGTCATGGAAAAAATGGTAGACAAGGACACAAACAACACACAAATAACACACAAGTAGAGACCAAAGTAGGTGACACTTTTAATCTATAGATGCTAGATGGAAAATCAACTAAACCTGTACTCATTTACACTGATCAGTTCAAAACCTCTCGCTGTGATGTTCAAGAAACACAACACGGCCGACGAAAGCAAAGCACTCACCTGCTTCCTCTTTGCCCGACCCTCAAGCACCCTCCTTCTTAAAAACTTGGTCCGCTTCATCAGCTTCTTGTACTTGTGATGGTTCATTTTGCGCCGCCTGATCTCCAGAACATTCTTACAGCTCAGGGGCGTCACCGTGCCCTCGCCATCCTCCATCACAGGTACAGAGGAAGGTGGCAGCACCTTCTCCTCCAACGCCTCCCCCACCGCCTCTTCCTGGGCCAGTGGAGCCTCCAGGAGGGGAGGGAGGGAGTAGCGAAGACACAGCCAGGTCTCCAGAGGGCTCACAGAGAGATTGCGAGGCACGAGAGCCTCGTCCAGTTCATGCTCAAGCTGGACCCATCGAGGAGGCGACCTGTTGTCTGCTGCAGTCGAGTAGCTTCGGAGTTTCGGATTAAAATTGGAGCAGCAAACACGAAGAGCAAGTGGTCGATTTTCCCTCAAGATCTGCCCATGGTTTTGAAGTTTATCTAGGAACCAAAATAAATGCACCAATGTCACGTGGTGGCATCAACAATGTGAATAGGCGGAATAGGGTCATACATTTAAAACGGAACCCACTTGTCACTCTACAAAGCTGGCCAAGACGAGGTACAACTCTTGAGGTAAACATTGTCAGGCTAACTTTCCATCCACCAACTTCATCTGAAACCCGGCAACCCCGCTCCTGCTGACAAGATAACAAAACACAGATTAACCACAGCCCCCAACATATGGAAGATGTGTTTCAACAAACTGTTTTGCAGTAAATAACAGATGATCAGCTTCCAATATCTAACCAATTGTTCACCTCGTTGTCTGCAACCTATAATATCTTATTTTTATTTGGACCAAAGTACAATAAAAAACGCGAATATAGTGACACATTAGGTTACATGTCACATTTGCCAATGACAGCTATACAGCTAGCGCATTAGAACTAGCATCCCGTTACTTTGTCACCTTCTCCAGAGGTCGATGCAAATATATCGTAATAGAGGTCGCTCTTTAGACATATATGTTAGACAGTCAAAAGTTCATTCCAAACCAAACATCACAAAGAGAAAATAAAACTTACTGAAACCTCAGCCGGAGACTTCAATGTGACTCTAGCCTAGCATTACTACTTCTACCTTGTGCGTTGCAAATATATGCCGCTTCCGGTTTCATGAAGTTGATATGTCGGTCCTTTGGTTCCGTCTAGAAGCGTATGCTCGAAACCCACAAAATCAATGCCAATTCCCTACGTGTGCCAGCCGAGAAGATGATACTTAATATTTGGAAATTCAATTAGAGGATTTATTTTCTACCGATTTCCCATTAATGTATTTGCACGTAGAAATCGAAGAAGTTTCGTTTGCATTCCTGCAACGACAAATACACATAACATATAATTTTGTTGGTATTGTATTATAGTTTCTGTACAATTACGATCGAGTGTTTATTTAGCAAGCAATCCACAAAGAAAATCACTGGGAAAATCTTTTATTCTTAAACTTTCTGTCAAAATGATATTGAGAGGTAAGAACACAAGCATTATGGAACAATAAAACCACTTAATATTTATTTGCTCTATATATATATATATATATATATATGGACATGTAAAATGAAAATAGAGACATCCTAAAACAACAAAAAAAAAGTTGTAGTGTAGCAACATTATCAACGCATTCTCCTGTTTTTTCACCATGTCCTTTAGAAACAGATCCATGTCCAATTGATTTATTATAAAAATGAACTTTCCTTCAACAGTAATGCATCGATCAGGGCTCTGCAGATGACAGCATTCTGATAATTGGCTTTGACAGATATGTACACAAACAGGCTGATGAATTAAATTACTTAGTATGCCAGTACTATCACAGATATTTAGCATAACAGTTATACTCCACACAATTAGATGTCTCAACTCCCAAAAAACAAAATAGATTTAATAAATACAAAAATATCAATGAAAACATAATGTACAGAGGTTGGTCACCACATCGACTGATGAGATGGATAAGCACTTAGAATGAACCGATGAAATCGTTTTTCGTTATGGCTAACAGAGTGCACAGACTGTATCATTAAGTATTTTGAGTACCTTGCCAAAAATGAATGTGAACACCATAATTATTTATTATGTGTTTCAGTTCATTTCAATAGAATTCCTGTCAAATGTGGATATTGATTGTGTATTTTATCTAAAACTGCCATCTAAACACATGTTTATCAAATATAAAATCATAAACAATTAATCTTTTACGGCCATGTCAATGGATTTTTCATGTCTTTCAGGGATGTGGCTAGATTACTTCAATTGAAACTTGGCTACAGGTACAAATGATGTCTGTTGTCAGAAGTTTAACATTTTAGTTTTACAGCAGATCTTAAGAGAACTTGATAACGATATCATGTTAAGACATGTTACAATCAATTTATCCCTCAAAGTAGAGCACTATCACTAGTAATAATATAGAGTACAACAACCTTAAAATCACAATGATGGAGGCTTCTTTTTTTGTAACAAAATTTGATGTTCAACATTTGGTATTCTCTTAAATCTTAGAAATGTTTATTGGGCCTAAGCTTTTGGTGCCTGGGAAACATTATAAATTGTAACCACAGCAGCAATGGTTGCAACTACATAGAGTTCAATGACACTATCACCTAGGCCCTGACCAGACAGAAGCGAACAAACATCAAAACAAATAATATTTCTTGTGTAAATGAATAGAGTGCTCTTTTGGGTCACATGTGACAGGAACAGGCGCTAAACGTATCAGTGAGTTGTTGGATAGGAACTATATAGCGCAAACGGCCTTTTTGCGTTAATACTCTAAACTCTAATCCAGGCTTCTCAAGGTCCTCAAGGCGTTCCCCTGGGTCTCCCAGGATTTCTGAAGCTTCCTGGGGGGCTCTCAGGCCTCACTGACCAGCAGATTGGCCAGGCCTCTTCCTCTTCGCCCTCCTCCTCCTCATCATCAGCATCGGTCACAGCATGAGTCTGCCCTCGTCTCTTCGCCTGGGAGGATTGTGACTTATCGGTATGCTTTGGGAAAAGAAAAAAGGAAACAGATGGAAGCTTTGAGGCATAGGTAAAACAAAAGAGTAACTACTGTTTCGGCGTTTACGGTTTTCTATGCCGTATTCGTGGTTTAAACATGTACTTTGTAAAGATATTACCAAGCTAAACTTAGCATTAGCTCTAAATGCTACTTATCTGTAATAAGTCTACAATTGATCATTTTTGGGGGTTTGTGGTGTTCACATAAAACGAGAGTCGGGGAAGCTCTGTACATGATCCTCCTCCTTCCACATCCATACCGATCCCTCCAGATCTAAACTCCAGGCACCAGATCACACCCTGGGAGGGAGAACACACAGCATTGAGATGGCTCACCTGCAGAGGAAGGTCCAGGACACAACCAGGTGGGTCAGGGGCTAACAGTTCTGTACACAGACGGCACAACAGAGCAGGGTTGAGGAAAGACAGCAGAAGACAACCGTCAGCCATAACAATGGCACTGAAGCGACGTTGATTGCAATCAAACACACGCGCCTCACCATCGCAGTACCAACAGCAACATCCTTAGGGCATTGCGTAAGATCCACATCAAATATATGTTTCCTGAGATTCCTGGCGTGACTCACCGAGGAGGACTGATGGTCATGTGGACGTTCCAGCTTGATCCGGATCTCTGTTCCTTTAGGTCCTTCAGTCTTGCCTGTGAGACGAGCATCACATGATGAGACATCAGTTATTTTTAGGGTTACTGTAAATGGACATTGTGTTTGTTATAAGAGAATTAAATTGCACCTCAAGCCGCTGAAACAAGAACATCTCATATGTCGTTTTTGTTTTACTCACACTCTAAGACAGAGAAACACGAGAACGACACAAATCACCCACAATTACAACTGCATACACAAAACACAAAGACTGGACAACAAGGGAAAAAAACCTTGGATCTTAACTCACAAAGGTGAACTTAATCATTAACCAATACGGGAAGGACAGAGGGGATCCTCCCTCCCGACTACAGTGTGTGTGTGTGTGTGTGTGTGTGTGTGTGTGTGTGTGTGTGTGTGTGTGTGTGTGTGTGTGTGTGTGTGTGTGTGTGTGTGTGTGTGTGTGTGGTACCTGTGGAGCTGCCCCTGCTGTTGGTGCTGGTGCTGCTGATGCTGTCCTCCAGCCACGTGCTGTATGTTAAAGAGTCTCTCTTGTGTGGCGTCCCTCCTGACGACAGGCTCTCCTGCACCACATACCACACACATCCATCCCATGAAGGACAGTGGACAATATCTGATTCCACCTGCTATTGCTTTTTGTTATATGCTCGTTACTATTCATGAATAAAGGATGAATAATGGGGGCAAGTGAAACCAAGATAGTGATGACACACACATCTCTCTCTCTCTAGCTATCTCTCACACACACACACACACACACACACACACACACACACACACACACACACACACACACACACACACACACACACACACACACACACACACACACACACACACACACACACACACACACACACACACACGGGGCCCACCATGCCGGTGTCGTAGTCCTCGGGGGCCTCGTTCTCCTCGACCACGCTGGTGAAGCTGCTGGCGTTGGAGGAGGAGCGCGAGAGGTCGTGACCTTCAGGGATGGATGGAGCCCTGCCACAGAGTAAAGAGCTGAGCGCTGGATCTACCCAGGACGGTTCTATCCATTCTTATACAGCTCACGTGTTTGTTCAACAACAGTAAATGAGCACCCTTCATGATGTAAACTACACATAAGGGAGGGGATGGTATCCATGCGGTTATTATTTTGCGCACCTGTTCTTGGCGTATGTCGGCGAGGTCCTTAGGTCCTCCGGAGTGCTCTGATTGGACGAGTCTTCTGATTTGGGGTCCTGGGAGGTGTGGCCACTGTCAGGAATCTTCTGGGTGGCTAAGAAAATCTCTCGACTGTTACGCGCACATGCGAACACACACACACACACACACACACACACACACACACACACACACACACACACACACACACACACACACACACACACACACACACACACACACACACACACACACACACACACACACACATGTAAGAAGATGGTCACACTACAGGGTTGTGAATTTAACAAACACATTAGACAATACGAACAGAGACAACGTGGACTCACCTCTTCTCCTGAACTTCCTGAATGTTCTCGATTCCGATGGCACTGCTGCGCCTGGCACTGAAGGGGCCAGACTTCTTCCTGGTCGGGCTTTTCCCAGGGATGATCAGAGACTACGGAGGAGCGACAATGGACGGTCAAAACAAGAGATCAGGAGATTCCGTGTTGGTACAGAAGACATTGTTTTGGCTAGTGTTATACACATAGCATTTTTGCCTAATTAGGAATGATCTATTAAGCACTTTGTTTTGGACAATCTGCAGATTTAGTTCACCGAATTATTTTTCTATTCTTGTTGAAGAAGTGATATCATGCCACAAGTTGTGAGTGTGAAACGGCTTGTAATAGCTCATCAGACTCACACCTGGTGGCATGATATCACCCTTTTAATAATTACAAGTGTGATTAAAGGGTTTTCATGGCAGAGCCGAAGGGGCAATGATTCTTTAAAGGGATCCTATTGTTTCACCAGGTGTGAGTGGGATTAACCATGACAAGTGACATCTCAAGTGGGAGAGTCCACCCACATGTATGATGGACAGATCTGGCTAGGTATACCAGCCTACTTTTCGGTGATCAGAGTCAAACCATGTCGCGCTGAAATGCGTTTCCAATACTTGTTCAAACGTGCCGCGCTATTCTGAGTCGAGCCCTATATTGACCATCTCGGAAGTGGGCCGAAGCACGTCTACGGTGACGTAAGCTCTGCTATCTGTTTGGAGTAAGAAGTTGTCCCTCAAATTGTATGAATATATATCTTTAGGAACAAAACTGTGTGTTCTTGTGTCCGAGCTACATCACCATGCACCCAGAGTGTGACTAGAGCTCTCAACCACTTGACTAATTATATTTGTTCGTACCGACAACTATGTGAGCCTAACTGTAAAAAGGTAATGAAGGTTAATAGAAGCGCACAGCACTGGGATTTTAGTTTGCAGATATTTGCTTGCAAAAACAAATAGCTTTTTGAAAGGGATAGATTTCTTCAGATTAATCTTGTTTAACGGCCAGACATTGTAGACAGTATTTCACACTATAAGATGGCTGCCCTCAACCCTTTCTTCCCCTCATATCGAGGACCTGTGGCACTATGGTGCTATGTGTGAAGATTATCCAATGGGTGAATGGGAATATCCTGAAACTAATCGGTTCTCAATGAGCTATTGAGATTATGAGGTCATTTTTTACCTTTTAATCTCAATATCTCCTTGGAGGTATATTGAGACTCAAACTGAATTCATCATCGTCGTTATCATTGTGGGTGATCCAACTGTCCAACTTTATAATAATTATCTCCTAAAATTATCAATCAGTTTTAAGGTAGGCCATTATATACAACTAAATAGGCTAAAATAAGGGTGTTTTGTAATGTCCCCGACAAGCACGTCCTCAGATAAAGGCACCATCAAACAGGTGGTCCTGTTGTAATAGGGATTAATATCCCAGCCGCGCTGGGCTACGGCGCTGAGTCAAACCAGTACAGCATAATGGGCTTATCTATCAAGCAAACATCTGGGCGGACCCTCCCACTGGTGAAGGCACAAGAGGGTGATTAGAGGGGGATTTTGAAGCGGCATGTTACGGCTAATCACACTCACACCTGGCGGTGAAATATGGGCCCTTCAACGACTTGCTACGGCACACGTTCTGATCTGCCCTCTGGGTGTGATTAAGAAACAGTGAAATATGCAGAACATTTGAGTGTGATCCGGTGGCTCTGAGCCAGGGCAGAACCGAAGAAGAGAGGGGCTCTAGGCTTTACCAGCCTCGGCTTCCCCGGCAGCGAAGCTTTCAAGCTCCTATTTTAAGCTCTTCAAACAGTGCGCTCTTAAAATAGGGACTTACGAAAATAACATTTATATAACTTGGCTTATGTTTGAAGAGTATCCTTCAAACATGTTCTTGAATATCTTAACAATTTGTGCTCTAAGCACATTCAAATCAGGGTGTCGACTCAGCTGCGACATCAAATATCCCCAGACTTTTGCAACAGAGCAGAAAGCACAGAGAGGGAGTT
Organism: Gadus macrocephalus; assembly: GCF_031168955.1. NCBI lineage: Eukaryota > Metazoa > Chordata > Actinopteri > Gadiformes > Gadidae > Gadus > Gadus macrocephalus. The sequence continues at coordinate 10,314,907 of NC_082382.1, read as the reverse complement.
TAAAGTAAGTGACAGAAAAAGTTTGGTGACAGGATCAAAGTTGGTGCAGAGTGACTAATGAACCCTTCATGTGCAATTACAGCCCAGAGAAGATGCAACAAGTACTGGCTCAAGTAGCAGCAAATCCTTTGCTTAATACAACATTGTACTGATGAGATGGGTCGTTAAGAAATCCTGATACTTTGAGTCCAATTTGTGTCCAGAAATTCAGGTGAAAAAAATATGTGACGGGCCATGATGCAGGGATGCAGGTATTTAGTGAACAGTGCTTCAAACACAACAATGGGAGTATTGAGAATAGGAAATTAACCTCTTCTACTGTTCCTATCCCTATGGCACTGCCCCGACGTCCATACTTATTAGGGCTTTTGCCTGGCACAAGCAATGACTAAATCACACAGGAGAGGACAGGGGAGAGAGAGAGAGAGAGAGAGAGACAGAGAGACAGAGAGACAGAGAGACAGAGAGAGAGAGAGAGAGAGAAACAGCAGAATAGGAAATGTTGGGACGAGAAAAAGAGAGAACACCATGAGATTTCATGCAGTATTATATGAAGCATGTGTTAGCAGAAGAATACAAGGCAGAACAGGTCTGGCACTGGGCTGAATAAGACAAGAATAATGAGTACTGTTAAGAGGAGCCAGACGCCTGGGAGGAACCACAGAGGAGAGCGCAACTTGAGGACAGAAAGTCATACTTCACATTTTGAAAGCCCACGACGGTGAACACAAGGCTGGCCTCATTTAAAATGACATACATCTATATCATGGTTGAATAGTTTACGTTTCATGGCAATGACAAAAATGTAATGTTAGAATCCAAACTGTAATGTTAGGATATAGTGAACCACGAGAAGGCACATTTCTAGGAATCCTGCATTGACAAAATAATTATGGATATGCTGGTTGATCATTCACATGAAATGACCAAAAATAAGTATGCACATTTCAGATTGAACCTCTTATTCTTATTAATGCAATTTCATAAACAAATAAATAACGTACTACTTGCTAAATATTAAACAAAATGAGGCTGTTAAAGCAAGAATCTGCCCAATTATACATTTCCTTGTTAAAGAAAGTGGTGCAGGATAGATGAGAGAAGCATGAATGCAAGTGTGCACACACACGCACAGACACACACACACACGCGCACACACACACACACACACCGCGTGTGGAAATAACTGCACATTAAGGTCAAACACTGATGCATCAGAGTTAAAAATAGAAAAAGGTCATGTCAGAGTTAGAGTAGGGCTGCTTTGACACGTACAGGAAGCTCCTGACGAAGACGAGGAGAAAGCGTTAAGGGGGGGGGGGGGGGGGGTCTTTGAGAAGGCATGGATGACCGGACCGACCCACCGTGCAGCCGTGCTCCGTCAGAGGTCGGTCCGGTGGGAGTGGGTTAGGAGTGGGTTAAGGGAGCGGGTGTGTAGGGAGGGGCGGTCTAGTATATGAGCTACGCTACGAGCAAGCCCCGGCGGGGGGTAGAGCGAGCCCCCCAGCCAGCCCAGCACGGACGGCTTGGCGGGTCCGTACTTACTATCCCTTGGAATTTGTGGCTGTCTGCGGGGTTGTTAAAGATGGACAGTGATTGTTGCTTCTTCAAATAGTGACCCGTGGTGTCCACGGATTGGCTTCTGCTGCGGATCACTCGCTACGGAGAGACATGAGGAGGAGGGGGAGGAGGAGGAGGAGGAGGAGGAGGAGGAGGAGGAGGAGGAGGAGGAGATCAACTATGATGGTGCTGACTGCCGCCAGGGGGAGAACTCTGAGGTTAACCCCTCAGCGCCCATCGTCAGGGAGACAGCTCCCTGCCCCGACGCTGATCACGCCAGACAGCGTGAGAGCGCCACACAACACCGCACACGACACAGCCCCGAGGGAGAGGCAGAGGAAAGGGCTGAGCCTAGCTATGAGCCTAGCTATGAGCCTAGCTATGAGCTATGAGCCTAGCTATGAGCCTAGCTATGAGCTATGAGCCTAGCCATGAGCCTAGCTATGAGCCTAGCTATGAGCTATGAGCCTAGCCATGAGCCTAGCTATGAGCCTAGCTATGAGCTATGAGCCTAGCCATGAGCCTAGCTATGAGCCTAGCTATGAGCTATGAGCCTAGCCATGAGCCTAGCTATGAGCCTAGCCATGAGCCTAGCCATGAGCCTAGCTATGAGCTATGAGCCTAGCCATGAGCCTAGCCATGAGCCTAGCTATGAGCCTAGCTATGAGCCTAGCTATGAGCCATGAGCCTAGCCATGAGCCTAGCTATGAGCCTAGCCATGAGCCTAGCCATGAGCCTAGCTATGAGCCTAGCTATGAACCTAGCCATGAGCCTAGCTATGAGCCTAGCTATGAGCCATGAGCCTAGCTATGAGCTATGAGCCTAGCTATGAGCCTAGCTATGAGCCTAGCTATGAGCCTAGCCATGAGCCTAGCCATGAGCCTAGCCATGAGCCTAGCCATGAGCCTAGCCATGAGCCTAGCTATGAGCCTAGCTATGCTTGTAATGCTCCAGATGGGGAGAAGAGAGCGGGGTGGACGATCGATATTAGTCACTCACTGAACAGGACATACATGTATGCATATAAATATGTCTGAATAAAGCGTTGTAAGGAAAGAAAATGGAATAGGACGGGCGGGCAGAAGTCTCCCCGACATTTGAACACAGCCAGCCGACGGTTGTGACCCCGAAGTGAAGTCTCTGAGAATTAAATGAGAAATGTGTGTCATGCACAGATATGAATTTACAGGCTACGAAATGGAAGGCATCCAGAAGTGGAACAAATGCAACCGGCAGAGAGGAGACTGGATGGAGAGAAGCATGGGAGAGCGTTAAGCAGTGTACTCCCAGAGGAGAGACACAGCAGGGAGGGCTGAGCCACCACCGCCAGAACCCGAGAGGAAGCCAGGGTGGAACCAAATGTTAGTAGGGATGGAATATAGACCTCAAGAGGAAGACAACAAACATCAGAAAATAGTCCCATTGGTTACAAGACAACACCTTGATTAGTTGAAGTAGGAAGGAGGTAGGCTAGTATTAGGTAGCGGGATTTTTGATTTGTACAAGGACACCAGGTGGAAATAGCTGTGAGGTTGCATTGAAGCAAAGAAATGGCACAGACCAGGCAAAATATCATTTTAATAACCATATTGTGATATGATATTAATTGCTATACATTATGATTAACTAAGGAAATGGTGTTCATGTTAACTAAGGTATTAATGTATACATTACCTTATCCTTTACCTTTACCCCTAAATCTAACCCCTATCCCCTATCCCTAACCCACTAACCCCTAACCCCTAACCCACTAACCCCTAACCCCTAACCCACTAACCCACTAACCCACTAACCCACTAACCCTAACCCACTAACCCACTAACCCCTAACCCCTAACCCACTAACCCACTAACCCACTAACCCACTAACCCACTAACCCTAACCCCTGCTATAAATGCTATTTATTAATTCCTTACTTCATGGAGCTATGTTCCTTAATGTTGTGTAACAGAGGAACGCTGCTCTGGGGGGGGTCATGTCCCTGTATGGTCCTGTTACCTTGAAGGACTCAAAGAAGCCTCCCCCTGCTGCGGTCCCGTTCTCCAGCTTGTCGTCGTCCCCCCCGAGGCCCAGCATGGCCTGGCTGTTGACGTGGAGCTCCTCGTACAGCGTCTCCAGGAGGGCCGACCGCGTGCGCTCCTACACACACACACACACACACACACACACACACACACACACACACACACACACACACACACACACACACACACACACACACACACACACACACACACACACACACACACACACACACACACACACACACAAACAGGGACTTAAAGAAAGGCGCACAAACACAGGATGCTAACTGAAACTAATAACAGAAAATATGATAATTAATAAAATAAATTAATATTATGGGCTTTTTGTTCCTGTTTATGGACAGGACAGTGCAGAGAGGGAAATGAATTAAATAAGTAAGAGAATGTCCTCCTAGACAGGGAGTGGGAATGGAAACCAGGGCTGTAACAAGGCTTATCATTTTTCATTTACAATAACTCACCTCTAATTTGGCAAATTTCTCTGCTTTGCAGCAGGCGTACTCAGCATTGATCAGTTTGGTAAAGAGGAATTCATGAAATTCCGGACCCTGGAAAGATTGAGAAGAAAAGTGAGATTTTGCTTTAATGAGTGCCATGACCCCCACGATGGGGCTCAGGTATAATGATGGATGAGGACGTCTACCTTTCTGAACACCGCAGGCTCTGGGAGGGCGGGCCCAAAGAAAGGTACATCGTCCCGCGCCGTCACAGACACCTGACACAGGACAGGAAACAGAGGGTCAGGAGCGGCTCAACAGGTTACCATCAGGTAACCAGTAGGTTACCATCAGACCACCACAGGAAGCTGAGTGAAGGCAAGGCAGCGTGTCACCTTATAGAGGACATTCTCCGAGCAGGCGTTCATCACTTGGACCACGACGTAGGCGTGGAGGAAGTTGGAGGCGATCATGTCGGGAACAAACGGGGTGCTTTCCTCTTGGAAGATGATGGCCACGATGTCGTTGCCTATGTGCCTCTTTCTCTGCAACTGCAACCACAACCAGAAGGAACAAGCCCCTCCTCAAAAGAAGAAAGTGCAACGTGCGTAGTGCTGAGGCCAAATGATAAGCCTGCCACTGTCTGTATATCACACCTACCGCGTGCCAAATGCATCCCGTTATATCACCCATATGTATGTTTGTTCATGAGCAGAGTCACCACTAGGGGGAGTGCTGCTACCTTCCTCATCACATCTCTGTGTGTGTTAACAGCTCACGCAAGGCCAGCCTTAACTGCTAATAACACACTCCGTACTCATGACTCTTCAGGGCTCCACACAGAATATCGAACTTGTAACAAGGACCGTCATAAGTGCTCAATCACGGGTCGCTTGAAGGTGTTCTCCGTCAGTACAGGACAAGAACAATCCGAGGGAGCTGGCATTGTGCGCTGGGGGGCGTGCTCTGCGGTTGCGTACCTGCTGTGCGTCGCCCTCGGTGTAAGGCAGCTTGGTGGACACATGGAACATGATCTCTTTGTTGCGGTAGTTGCTGTAGACGGACTCGGCGCCCGTCTGTCCGTGCGTGACGTCCAGCCCTCCGCGGAACCTGCAGGCGAGGGGAGAGGGGGGCGCCCGGAGGGGCGGTGGCGGGGGGGGGGGGGGGGGGGGGGCAGGACCATCAGTCCGCCGTGGAAACATTGGAACACACATGACCGCACAATGTGAGGGGAACGCCGAGGCCCATCACGTCCGACGTCCCCTGGTCGCCTCAACCCGAACACTCCTCCTCACCCCTTGAAGTCGTGCAGGTTGATCTTCTCCCCGAGAAATTCCAGGAATTCCACGAAGGCCGGGCTCTCGTTTGTGTTGCTGAAAAGCTCCTCTTCCGAGGTCTGCGATGGTAACGGAGACACAGGGAAAACGTTTTTTGACTTATTGGATTTGGTTAGACGTTTTACCATCAAGCACAAAGCCTACTTTAGGCCCAATCCCATTTCTACCCCTTACCCCTTCCCCTTACCCCTCCCCCTTGTTTTGAAGGGGGAAGGGGGAAGGGGGAAGGGGAAGGGGGAAGGGGGAGGGGTAAGGGGTAAGGGGTAGAAATGGGATCAAGCCTTAGCCTCCCGACATGAGGCCAAACAGTGTGACTAGCCCTTCCCATCGTCTGTTAATATGCTCCTCTTCAACATGAACCATTTCAACTGATACGCAAAAACAAGGCTTCTATTTTAAAAGACGACCTTAACAGTCCCCCCCGGCGAGGGGAGAGGCAGCAGTGCGTGACGGCTGGTGAACACCTGCTGGGGAGCTGACCCTCCGCCGGGAGGGGGGGCGGCGAGGCTGAGGCCGTGACAGCGGAGCCCCGCCCGCTCTGCCTATTGTGGGGTTTGTGTGATTGGTGTGTTTTCTTATGACGCCTCGACAACCGACACGCACCCTTGGCCCGGCGGCGCTTCCCCCTCCGCGCTAAAAACCCGCCCTGAGTGGGGGGCCGGAGGGCCCTCCAGGCCCCTGTGAGGGGGCCCTTGGGACCCCCAGAACGCCGTCCGACCGCTCTTTATCAAAGGAGCAGGCGGTGAGAGCTCCGGGACGCAGATCCGTATTGAGGAGTTCTCTGCCTGAGTGCCACAAGGATCCTTAAGGGGGGTCTGGTGTCGCCCACGTGGCAGACAACAGTTGTCGTGACGGTCGTGACGGTCGTGGGAAAATGCTTGAGGAAGGGTCAAACGGACCGAGAGCCATTATGAAAGCAGAGAGAGAGAGTCTCAAAACATAATTATCCTTCAGAGGAAATAATGGAAGTGTCTGTACATTGTTTCACGCTGTACCAACGCTACATTGTATCTGGCATGAATATGGGACTACAGATTGTTCTATAATTACCCTTCACCCCTCTCTCTCTCTATCCCTCTCCCTCCCTCCCTCCCTCCCTCTCTCTCTCCCTCTCTCTCTTATTCTTTCTTCCTCCCTCTCTCGCTCTTCCTCTCTCCCTTTCTCCCTCTCTCTCTGCCTCCCACTCCCGCCCCCTCTCTCTTCCTCTCCCTCTCTCCATTTTTCTTTCTTCCTCCCTCTTTCGCTCTTCCTCTCTCCCTTTCTCCCTCTCTCACTGCCTCCCACTCCCTACCCCCCTCTCTCTCTTCCTCCCACTCCCACCCCCTCTCTCTTCCTCACTGTCTCTCTCTCTAGATATAAATCTGTTAAACATATGTGTGAGCTTTAAAGCTTACCTGTCCATATTTTTGATAGATCACCCCAAACTTAAAATTGTTGTTGATCACGTGTTCATCAAACGTGACGATAAGCCTGGAGGCCTGTTAAGCAACGACACATAAAAAATAGGATTAAACGGATTGACGTGGACAGATAGCAGGGATTCAAATACCGGACATGTCAAACAATACCACAACACATGCAGGTCCGGATTAGAGGCTTACCTTGGGATAAAGCACAGGGAGAAACGGTCCACGTTGACCTCTTCACAGGCCAGCTGGGGGCGGGACAGAGACAGAAAGATGGACATTGGACATCACAGGTGCAAAATGTTTTATTGTACATAACCTTGAAATGACGGACAGCTTGGTCACGTCAGTCTTGGGGGGTTTTGTGTATAATGCCTTTGTGCCGCGCACACAGTGCCATGTGGTGTCAGTGGGATCCCGTCAGAAACATCCATTTGTTGCTGAGCCGTTCAGCAATACACTCTCCTCACCTTTGCCATTTGAACTACGTTGGGGTTTCTGTGAGGCAGGACGTGGGGAACACATCACAATAGGTCTTCAGCTTGGTCCTAGGAGAGTTACAAGACAGAAACAAATATGGATAAGACAACAGCGACGTTCAATGCAAAAGGCTGAATGATAGTGATTCAACATTTATTTCCCCAAAAACGCATTGTGAATGAGAAAGAGAGGCCCCACCTCTTAGCTCCCCTCTCTGACCGCCCCCAGTAACGGCCCTAATGATGATCCTAATAGTCCATCTGTTCCCCGGCAGTAAAAGATGACAGACGGAGTTGAGAATTGTCTCTCTCTTTTCTCTTTTTTCTCTCTCTCTCTCTCTCTCTCTCTCTCTCTCTCTCTCTCTCTCCATCTCTCTCTCTCTCTCTCTCTCTCTCTCTCTCTCTCTCTCTCTCTCTCTCTCTCTCTCTCTCTCTCTCTCTCTCTCCTCTCTCTCTCTCTCTCTCTCTCTCTCTCTCTCTCTCGCGCTCTCGCTCTCTCGCTCTCTCTCGCTTTAGAACTGTGAGGCAGATGAGGACGAGGATGAAGAAGATGAGGCAGATGATGATGAGGATGATGATAGCACTGCGGGCGTAGCGTGCGCATCACCGATCTTTCCCTTCCCTCCGGTTTCCCATTGGCTGTGAGACGGCTGTGCTTCCACCACCCCTGTCCTCGCACACGCCGGCCCCCGTACGGCCGGGTCACATGACCCACCTCAGCATGAGGCGCAGGTGCTCCTGGTCGCCGATGGTGTCGTACTTCAGGAGAAGACCAGCTGTCCCAGGGCGTTGTCCACCGAGTAGTAGTTGAAGTGCTCCTGGAGGCCCGGATCACGCAGAGACAAACGTTCATATTAGTGTGCTTGTGTTTAAAACACACACACACATAGACAAAAACAGACACACAGACGCACAGACACACACACACACACACACACACACACACACACACACACACACACACACACACACACACACACACACACACACACACACACACACACAAAGGATTGGAGCCAGCCACACCCACAACCACCTACCCACCCCCGAAACCATGCATGCACTCACCCGAAAATACACACACAAACATACACCAGACACACACACACACACACACACACACACACACACACACACACACACACACACACACACACACACACACACACACACACACACACACACACACACACACACACACACACACACACACACACAAAGGATTGGAGTGAGTGCATGCATGCACTCACCCCAAAATACACACACACACACACACACACACACACACACACACACACACACACACACACACACACAACACACACACACACACACACACACACACACACACACACACACACACACACACACACACACACACACACACACACACACACACAAAGGATTGGAGCCCATTGAGTGTCAATGGCCCTGCGTGGAGGCTTATCCACACAGCCATAAAGTGTGTTTGTACTGCTCTGGCACCAGAGCAGGTGGCCCGGCCTAATGTGTCTTCATTATCTCCTGCGTCAGTGTCCTCCGATCGCGACGGGGCCCACCGCTCTGTTATTGGGTTACCGGGCCCGGGATTCAATTATCCCTTCTCGCATTAAGAATGAATTGTAACACGTTGTACCGGAATTACGAGGCTAATTCGTGGCAACGGCTCTGGTGTGCAGGTATGTGTGTCTACCGTTTGTGTGTCTTGATAATCCTCCAACGCTGGCGCCAAAGTAATCCAGAGGAATCAAAGAGTTGGGTTGGTAAGAATCTGTGAGTAAATAGAGTGAGCTCTGTGTATAGACACAGAGCAGACGGGTGACCTTGCACTGACCTTCCCAAGGAAGTGTTTGCGGAAGATCTTGCCCGTGGTGTTGCTCTCCAGCTTGGTGCGGGCGTCGGGGGAGGGGACCCCGAGGGGCTGGCCGGGGGTCATCTCATGGTGGGTCCCCTCGATCCAGTAGCCCCCGAACTGAGGCAGGAGGATGAGCGGGAAGGGGCTTTTTCGGCCCAATATCTGGTTAGGATCAAAGAAACAAACAAGCACCGTGAAAAAAACACAGGGGTCGGAGGTCGGAGGTCGGAGGTCGGAGGCCGGGGTTAGGGGTCGGTTGGGGAAAGCGGTCGCAGTTCAAACAGACGGCGAGTGTTGAGGGTTATGGAGGTAGGAACACCTTTTGTTGCATGGTGTTCTGTGAGGGCTAAAGAGGGAAAGGTCTTACCTCATGGACACTGGGGTAGGGGATGTAGTCCTCCTCAGTCTACAACACACAGAGGAACATGAGAGTTGGTATAAAAAGTGCAGGAAAAATAGCATGCAGTATTTATAAGTCAACTCTCAACCACTAAGTCTTTGAGCGTACTTCTTCAATAGAAGAACAACAAGCGGCGGGATTTCATTTTCCTATGCACATATTTTTACATAATTCTTGGCCTGATAGGAGCCTGTGGTGTCAACAGATTGCAAAACTCTGTTCTGAAAGAAAGCGTTGGCCTACGGGGGCTTTAGGACGCCAGAGTGTGAACTAATTGAATCCATCTCCCTTCATGTGATTATCAAGATGTTGATTTGAATGGCTTGAGGAGCTCCACTGCCACGCCCAGTAGCCCGGATACACCCAGCCTCAACTGTCCTTCGCTAACTACAATACGAATGTAGTTTGTGGAGGAATAAGAGTTCAAAGTGCAGTATGGATTCCTACTTTGAGTGTCGGAGGAAAGGTACATCTCTGCTCATCCATCCTGTTGCCCTGAGAAGAGGGAGGGAGGGAGAGAGAGAGAGAGAGAGAGAGAGAGAGAGAGAGAGAGAGAGAGAGAGAGAGAGAGAGAGAGAGAGAGAGAGAGAGAGAGAGAGAGAGAGAGAGAGAGAGAGAGAGAGAGAGAGAGAGAGAGAGAGAGAGAGAGAGAGAGAGAGAGAGAGAGAGAGAGAGAGAGGAGAGAGAGAGAGAGAGAGAGAGAGAGAAAATAAGGGAAGAGGAAGAAGAGGAAATCAGGACAGCGATAGTTATGCATATTCATTATCCTTCCCCTTCATTAAGTTCCCATGACCCATCTGTGTTCAAATCCAGGTAAACAAAGCTCTATTTTAAAACAAACACTTATTATTGGTTAGAGATGCATCAGCAACAAATAGTGTAAGAGAACATAACAGAAGCCAGAGAAATAAATAAATAAAAAAGATCATTAGTCCATAAAAAGGCAATAAGCAGGATAATTCCCCAAGAGATATTCATAGTTAATACAGTAAATGTGAAGGGAGAATAATGGAGACAGAAATCGGACATAGAGAAACAAAAGGAGATTGAGTTAAAGAGCAGCCAGGGTGAATCAGTGAAACAGCATTAATAAGACCAGGGGGTGGGAGTGGAGCCTGACCTCAACCCAGAGTTCAGCGACTGTGTCACTCTAGAGTCAAATGCATGTTGTGTTGTTTAGTTTAAACACTGAACTCACAATAAACATAGTCATACTGAAATGATGCCAATGTAGCAACCTGAGCTTCAGGTGAGGAAAACAACAATTAGATATGATGCTGGCCGGAAAAGAAATACATAAATAAACAAACCCCCATAATGACTCTTGTGGACAGTAGGTTTGGTGGGATTGATTTCCTTCCATGGGTTCAGTAGAGGGGATGGCGTGGCAGTGGTCAGTCGATGAAGCGACCGCTGGCCGTTGCTACACTGAGTCTGTGGTCCAAGTGTGCCGTCGGAGTGCAAGAGATAGCAGATAGAAGATCGATAGCGACCCAGAGGGAGGCCATCGCATGGCGGCGTTAAGGAAACCCTTGGTGGGCGGTTGGGACGGGTTAGTCGAGGACCCCGAGCGCGGGTCGGGATGCGGAGAAGGAAACGGAAGAAGGAGGATATGTCGCAGGATCTCCTTACCTGCACCTTCTCTATCATTTTGAATAAGTCTGTGGTCTGGAGAGGAAGGAGAGTGAGATGAGGATGGGGATGAGGATAAAGCGGGCATTCTTCTACGGTGCTGAAACCTGTCTGCATCTTATTTACAAAGTAGAAGAGGGGGGTTTGTGATGTTGAGGCTCAGGCCGGCATGACTTCATAATGAACATATGAGCACCGTCACCAATTCAATCCGTCACACAATCACGTCGCTAAAGGCCGTGGAGAGTTATGAAAAACAAAACTGTCATCTGATTCTTTACGTAGAACCACACACGTTATCCATTCGCTTTCCAAAGGTTGACATTGGTGAATTCAATCAGCCCTAAGGAAGCTACTTCATCATTCATCTTCACAGTGGCTTTGAATAGACCCAAATACAAATGGCTGTTGTCTTTTTTTTGTCCATGGGAACAAATCTAAAACCCACACCCATTTCTAGCTAAAATGGCCCGACAGCTTTTGTACCAAGTAATATTGTCCTGGCTAGGTACAGTATGTGCACCACCATGTGCAAACAGCGGGCTACTAACCCTGAAGGTAAACAACCTCGTGGCGCTAGTGTACAGTACATGTAGTGTACTCTAGGGCCTGCCTATAGAGAACAGTGGACACCAGGAGCCACCAACACTGCATGCCCTTTGAACCCTTCCACATCAGCCCAGGGGTCACATTTGCCATGTGAATGCTATGGAGCAAAAACATGGGAGCTATGCGTAGGTTAAACTGAAAACAGAATAACAGGGAGCTAACCATGTCAAACAACCATTGACAGAAGTTTAGATAGTTTTGAATCCAAAATGCTCTCTTATCTCGGTCCAACAGGTAAAATCACTCTTTAAACAGATGTCCAAAACGAGACTTTCACCCAGCCTACTCTAAGTAATGCTACTTACACAGTGGCTGACTGTGCTCCAGTCGTCAGTTCTCACTAATGGAGAACCGGGTTGGCAAGGATGACTTTCACACATTTTCTTCATTTCTTTTTACTCAAGAAGCTCTTCTCTTCAAATGGAAGTAGTCACACTGTATTTGATTGTCTCGCGTCCAATAACCGTTCAACCTTCACGTCAATTAAATTGACACGCGTGGTGTATGCTATCATAGTCACTGCGCCTGGGATCTGAGAATCCAAAGGTAAAGACAGCTCTCATGAGTTTTATTGCCGTGTGTGGACTGTGTTTGGTCAAGATCTACAGCTCTCTCACCCTCTCTCACTCCCTCCCATCGTCTGTGTGTGGGCATTTGTGTGCCTGCCTGCGTGTGTGTGTGTGTGTGTGTGTGTGTGTGTGTGTGTGTGTGTGTGTGTGTGTGTGTGTGTGTGTGTGTGTGTGTGTGTGTGTGTGTGTGTGTGTGTGTGTGTGTGTGTGTGTGTGTGTGTGTGTGTGCGTGTGCGTGTATTTGTATGTGTACAGGGGTGTGTGCATATGTGTTTGTGTGCCTAGTTGCATCCCAAATACAGGTCAGCAAATATTGCGTTACTTCCTGTTTGAGCTCCAAAGAAGTTCATTTTTGTGTTTCACATCAGGCAAATTATGATCCATTGTTTCATCCCACGAGATCCTACTGCACTCTCCTGTTGTCTGTGCCTGAACCGTGAGAGGGTTTCACCAGGTGGGTGACGCTTAAGCTGAACTCACTGCTCTGCCTAGCCAACGTTTACACAGATCCGCAAAGGGACCGAGAGACATGATGCTGAACTTTGCAGAGCTGCCTGCCTGCCACGTCACGTTATAGTGACACAAGGGGGCAGTATAGCTTTTCTGACCCCAAATATCGTACTAACAGTCAATGTGGGTTGACTGTTGACCCTTTTATTGGCAAATGGTGGAGTTTTTTTGGCCGACACTACTTCACATGCTCTCTAGCCAGGGTAGTTCGTTGACACAAACTTGGGTTGGAAATACAAAGATACAGCTATGGGAGTTGCTTAATACTAGTTTTGTATGAATTAGATCTAACAAACTGCCCAATTTCAGAACATGCGTGAACTGGACATGATCTGGACATAGATTATCTTCAAGCTGAGGTTAGGGCAACATGTCTAATCTATTTATCTTCCATATAGCCTCCTATATAAATATTCATCCATAAAATCCTAAAACAACGACATTGAAAAGAACAAACATTTTCCAGTTAAAGCCATTGTCCGTCGATTATTTTGATATTTTGGGTCGAAAAGCTATAATGTGACAAAATTAAGAAAGAAACCCTTGGGGAAGAAAGAAACAATATAGACAGCTTATTCCCTCAAACAAAAGCAATTAACTGAGGCAGGGAATGGCTCCTGCCATGAAATGCAGGTGTTAAGAGCTCAGACATTTATTAGCAGAGCAAATCTCTTTGTCTTTAAGATTTGAAGCTTAACTAAAATCTCTCTGGTTCCTACTTGTCACCTACAGAATAATGTCTTATCCAGTGTCTTATCTGGATAAGACACTGGACACCTTTGCACAGGACTGGTTCTGTGCAAAGGTTTGTGTTCCTGACATATTTGAAGAGCCTTGATGGATCTCCTGGACGGCACCACATCAGGCGAGCAGCCTAATGTGACAATGTGACAAAACTGAGACTATAAATGTTTGAATGTAAAAAGACCCAAACACCCAAAAAACAGCCAAACGTATGTGTGTGTGTGTGTGTGTGTGTGTGTGTGTGTGTGTGTGTGTGTGTGTGTGTGTGTGTGTGTGTGTGTGTGTGTGTGTATGCGCCTGTGTATGATGCTTGTGTGTTTTTTTTGTATGGATGTGTGTGTGTGTGTGTGTGTGTGTGTGTGTGTGTGTGTGTGTGTGTGTGTGTGTGTGTGTGTGTGTGTGTGTGTGTGTGTGTGTGTGTGTGTGTGTGTGTGTGTATAATCAACCAATTTATTAATGAATAATTTGGTCATAATTATTAATAAAGAAAACTGCCGACCACCATTTGGTTGCTTGGTAATTATCTTTTGTAATTATCCAAAACAGAAAATAAATACCTTTTAAGAATACCACTACCAAATAAATTACAACTAACTTTTATTATTATTAAGGAATTATTAGTTGATTTTGAATTAAAAACACTCATAACACAACAAGTACATTGAATATGTTGGAAAGAGATTGAAAAAGCAGAATCTCAAATCAGCTATTCTATGTAATGACTGCGTTCACTCAGTATAGTGCTGTGTCCGCAGAGGCATAGGCTTAAATCAGATGTACACTCAGGTGTCAATGCAAACACACAAGAAAAACATCCTCACCTCACCTGACATCAACACACAACCGAACACACACACATACACATACATGCACATGCATGCACGCATGCAAGCGCACACAGTAAACAAACAAGCACTTCATACAAGTGCATCTCTGTGTCCCTCACCATAGGGATTAGGTGTAGGGCGTTACACAAGCCAGTTTCTAGGTTCAGTCTCTCCAACTGTCCTCTCTCCTCATGATGTAGTCAGAGCACTGAGAGACTAAAGCCTCTCTCAATATGTGAGGAGGGGACTCTAAATTAAAACCACTGACATCAACCAGATCGTATCCACGTAATCGCCACTGAGTCTAGCGCTCTCGGATTTCAAAGTCATCCCAGGAATATACGGGCAAGATAATTCAGGCACTGGTTTTAGTTTATAAGCCTGCCAAAATGCAAGCCTGAATATATATCTTCTTCACGAGAATTATCTTTTTTTGGGGCGAAATGCCTTTGACAGCTACTGTGAAAGTCTCAGAGGGTCTATTGAATGAGCTTTCTCCTTTCATAAGTCTCCATTCCGGCCCTTTCTGTATATTTGTATGTTCAGTTGGATCAGAAGGATTCAAGATCAGGTGCAATCCGGATTCTTTATTCATGGCGTGTGTTCCAACTCTGTCAGTCTGTGAGACATCACAACGTCAGCGTTGTTCCAAAAAGGGTTTAATTCTGGAAGTCTGCAAATTGTCTCCTGTGCTATCCCTTTAAATTAACCTAGCGTGCCAAGCCCGCTGCTGTAGTAATGGAGGGAATAAATTATAGTGTAGAATGAGATGCGCAGTCAAGTCGGTTTAACTAATTAAAATGTACACTAATCATTGTGAGAGCTAATAGCTACTGCTAATAAATCTGATTTGGTTGGTAAAAACATGGTCTGACATTTCTAATCCTTCTTAAAACAACACTGCATATTGCTTCCTTTATTTACTTTATAATTGTATTCAATTTGACACGGTTGACCTTCTTTTTACTGAGACAAAAGGATCACCTTAAATTAAGTCAACATGGTGATCCCATTATTCAACAGTATCGCATCAATTATGCACATAAGACAATGGATGATCAGAGGAGGTTTGCCAGCTAATTCAGCCTGAGGCCCTTGAACAGAGGGACAATTTGTTGATACAGGAATAGAGATTGGGCTCAGAGACAGCTTGGAAGACAAGATGTGCAGAGGAACCCAACAAAGGGCTATCGGAGAAGGTCGGAGGGCGTGGGGGTCAAAGCCCCTCTCTGCCGACCTACCTTTGGGGATGTTGAAGCGGAGAACGGGGGCGAAGGCTGGAACAGCTGAGGCTCTAGAGTTGCAGATATTTGGGGCTCACCCCCATCTTGTTTCCTGTAAATAGACGGACACAAGAGAATATTCAGAATAGGTCGCTCCAGTTGAGGTCTGGCCAGAGACAGAGCAGAACATGAGGCCTTTGGGTTTCGCGAGCACTCACTTTGCAATAAAACCACTTTTTTTCTGATCACAGGACATTACAGGTCCGAGAGGCCGAACCACGGCCTGAGGCCTGGCGGCGGAGGAAGAACATAAATAATCCAACCGCATTCTCCCGTGACCCACCGGGACTCGGCTATGTTTTGATAAGAAGGCTTCCTGATGCAAAATCAATCACAATGTAAGCAGTCGGCTGCCATCCACGAAATATGGGAAATTAGTTTGCTCTGACACATAAGCGGTGGCTCTTGTCCGTAAACTCAGGGGAGTATGGCAGTGGCCGAACACACCTCTTGCCCTGAAGGAAGCCCTTTGTTCAGAGCTCCAGGACTCCTGCTCCCTGCTCTGCACACACAGCAGATCAATAGCCCACAGCCTGGCCCTCATTATTCATAACGAACACGGCCCTCGCCGCTTGACTTTGCTCAGCGAGGCTGTAAACTGACCGATACAATGCTTTTCTTATCTCGTGGAGATTTCAAATGCAAACAACAAACATTACACAAACTAAACATACATTAAAAGAGCATCTGAAATACAAACACAGCACAGTGAACAACTTCCACCAGCAGACACATGAGGTCATATGAGTAGAAGCAGTTTATATTAATCTCTCCATGACTTCAAGGGCCTGCGTTGGCCAAAACAAACAAATCCACACCTAATTAGGTTTGTCTGTAGTACTCCTGAACAACAAGGGCGATCCAAATGAAATAAATAAGGGCAGTGTTTTTGAAGTCCACTTCAAAGCGAATCTGGGAGACCTAAGTGAGTAACGAGCATGCTTAAGCATCCCCGCCATTGTGTTGCTTCTTATCTTTTCTGACTGCCCTCGTTCGGGTGTCTGAGTGTTCAGCCCCCTGGAGGAAGGGGACCCAGGAGCAGGGACTCTGAGTGCGTGGCGCTGTAAGGAGCGTAGCGTGGCTGAGTGTGTTATTTCTAGAGCTAAACGTTGTACTTCAGCTCTGTGTCCAGAGCCGTGGCAGGAACGTGAGCCCCCTGCAGACCCGTCTGTGGAGAACGTACAGCGAGAGGGCTCACGGGATAACCTGCAAGAATGCATTTTTAATCAGTCTGGAGGAAAAAAGCAGCGCTCCATTAAAGAAATCTCAGGAAGATCATTCAGCCTCAGCTCGAATGACGGAACAGCCTTAAGGCAGGTTCAGAGCGGTAAACAGTTTTGATCATCTACGATATTCAAATCCCAATGAGGGTCCACGAGGGCTGTCCTGACTGACGGACGGACTGTCTTTGTTGATGGCTGCACCTGGACCAAAAGGCATTCCTTGAGGACCGTTCCCATGGGGAATCAAAGCCCTGTGATTCTGACCCCCCGGTGTCCCAGTAGGTTCAGAGGCTGTCGCACACGGGTAACACAAACCCCAACACCAATCTGATTCCTGTCAGAGTGTGAGCAGCTCAACGAAGCAGTGGGTGACGCAGGGCCGCCTGGCCGCGCTCCCATGGGAGGGCCTCAGCCGCCCTGAGCTCTTAATTACAACTGACACAGTGGATGGATGCAACACACACACACACACACACACACACACACACACACACACACACACACACACACACACATGTAAAAAAATACTGAAAAATCCTGCAGCCACACAAACACACCCACAAAGGTGCGCAGGCAAAGGCACACGCCCTGC